>NC_053494.1:224427279-224479779 GCF_905171775.1 Rana temporaria | reverse complement strand
TCAACAGTATCCTCAACAAACGGATCCTCAACTTCCTGACACAACACAATGTCCTCAGCAGAAGTCAGGCGGGGTTCATGCCAAACCATCGCACTACAGACCACATCTACACCCTGCACAGCCTCATCAAGAACCACGTCCACCATACAAAACATGGGAAGATATTCGCCTGCTTTGTGGTCTTTAAGAAGGCATTTGATTCAGTGTGGCACCCAGGCCTGTTCCTCAAACTATTGGAGAGCGGAATAGGAGGGAAAACATACGACGTCATCAAGAGTTCATACACTGAGAACAGCTGCAGCGTAAAGGTGAATGGGAAAAGAACTGAACACTTCCGACAGGCCCGAGGAGTCAGACAGGGCTGCAGCCTAAGTCCAACCCTCTTTAACATCTACATCAATGAACTGGCGGCCGCTCTAGAATCCTCCGCAGCACCAGGACTGACTCTACATGACACCGAGGTGAAGTTCCTCCTACTTCTGTCACCAACAGAGAAAGGCCTACAAGACAGCCTGGAAGTTCTGGAGAAATACAGCGCCACATGGGCACTACCAATCAACTCCAGCAAAACAAAAACCATGGTGTTCCAAAAGAAAAATACAAAACAAAGAGCCCTTCCTTCACAATAAACAACTGCACTGTGGATGAAACTAACAGCTACACATCCCTCGGCCTAGACATCACCCAATCAGGAAGCAGTAAAAGACAAGGCATGCAGAGCCTACTATGCCATCAGGAGACGGCTGTGTGATACATTTGCCTATATGTCTCAGTTTACTGCTCCCTGCTAGCCAGGTTATTGATGTGCTAATGTCCCCTCACTATTTCTAAAGGTTAATTGATCTATTGTGTTGTGTGAAGGAGAGCTGGGTTTAAGTGGCTTGTGTTAATTATTCTGATTGCTTCATTGTGGTAATTATCTCTCTATATGCGGGGTCGAGCGGTCTGGTTGATGTATTCAGTACAGCTAGTGCTCAGCGTCATTGATGTCATTGTCTAAAGAAAATGTGTTTCAGCATCGGCCCCGTCGTGTCTACCTATAATCTGTATGGAAGCCCCAGTGTGAGGGGGGCGGAGATTTGTCATTGTAACAGTTTTGGAAATGACATATAAGCTGTGTGTGATATAACATTAAAGTCTGTGTTGTTCAAGCAGTAAGCTGGTCTCATGTGTGGCTTTCTGGGCGATTCCAGGGATATTCCTTCTCGTGGAATATTGGGGTGATTTTCGTTATGGGAAGAAGGGAACGTTGACGGGGATATCATACCGATACCGTCGCAATTGGTTGGTAGCAGTGGGATTTTTCCCTTCTATTCCCCTTCACACCCGGATTCCAAGCAGACACTGGAAGAACTACTGGAAGTTCGTGGAAGGATTGCTAGCAACAAAACCAAGCGGGTCATCATAGCAGAATCAATGGAGCTAGACCAGGAGGACGGGATTGCAGCAACGCCAGCAGTACAAGAGATGGAGACACCAGTGATTCAGGAGGAGGAATCGCCAGCCAACAAGCTAATGAGAGAGAAGCTAGCGTGGTTCGGCCCGAACCCAACGCCAGATGTGGTACTGAAAGTGATGGACATGTTAGTAAACGCAGAGCTACAGAAGGATAAACAAATAAGGGACGCAGAGCTACAGGAGGATAAACAAATAAGAGACGCAGAACTACAGAAGGATAAACAAATAAGGGACGCAGAGCTACAGTTAAAACTGGCAGCAGTCCAACAAGCAGCCGCACCTTCTACGAACAGTGAGTACAGCACAGCAGACGCAAGGAAGATTCCGTTTAGCGCTTTTAAAGCTTTTGATGAAAAGGACTGTGAGATTGATAACTACCTGGCGGATTTTGAGCGACAATGTAACCTGCACCGAATAGCTAGAAGAGAGTGGGTTGCAATATTGTCAGGCAAACTGTCAGGCAAAGCTTCTGATGCTTTCCGGACCGTGCCAGATCAGGATATTCATAGCTACGCCCGGGTTAAAGAAGTGCTCCTGGCTCGTTATGCAGTAACCCCAGAGTCCCACCGACAGAAGTTCAGGGACTCACGCAAAACCACGAAAGACTCTTATGCGGAATGGGCATGCCAATTGTCCCGGTCGGCCTCTAACTGGGCTAACAGCAGCCAGGCCACCACCGCAGAGGACATTTTGCAACTAATGCTCCTGGAGCAATTTTACAATCACATCCAGACGGACGTCAAGGATTGGGTGAGAGATCGCAGGCCCATGACTCTACCAGAGGCCGCGAAGTTGGCGGATGAATATGCAGATACTCGCAAGACGAACCAGGTCACACCACGGGTACAACCTCCACGACCAACGGCGCCCTCACACCCACCAACCGCTAGATACCAACCTCCTAACAGACCGGTGACATCTAGCCCTCGCTATCATCGCCAGGAGGGCAACGAACAACGCTGCTTCCGGTGCAAACAGCTGGGTCACTTCAAGCAGAATTGCCCCATGAATGACAACACCAGGTCAAATTGGTCTCAACCTGGGTACCGCCCACCAGCAGCAGCCCATTGTGTAGACTCGGCTTGGGATCCAAAGGAGCTGGGTCAGGAAGAACCATTGGGCACCCCTTACGAAGCCCTCATGGTACAATCTGTTATTACGGACAACAGGGAACACCATTGTCAGCTGGTCATGGGCGACAGCCCTGAGCCGGAGGGGCCCTGGAGGGAGCTGGGCAGAAAGAGGCACCGCCGGCCACCCTTCAAGAAGAAGAGGTCCTGGAAGCCGTATAATAAGCTGACCTGGGAGGAGAAGAAGCGACTGGAGGAGAGGGAGTCGCAGCGGGCGTCCCAGATGCGTGCCGAGATGTTCGCCAAGGGCCCACCGGTGGCCCCTTACACCACCACCCAGTTCCTGATGATGAAGGACCACGTGGAGAGCCTGCAGGACATGAGCAAGCAGGAGCTGATCCGTGAGTACATAGAGCTGGAGGAGTGCATAAGCCGCATGGAGGAGGAGAACAACCACCTGAGGTCACAGCGGGCTGACCCCCCCAGGCTCCATGAACTGGAGATGGAGCTGGAGAAGCTCCAAGAGGAGAACCGGCGGCTGCGGAGGGAGCAGGGGGTGGCTGACCTTATGGGGCTCTGATTCCCCTCCCCCCCCCCCCCCCCGGACTCTGAGCACCAGTGCTACAGCATTTCAACAAATATAACTTTTTCTTTTTATGAATCTCCTGGGATTGTCACTTCAGAGCCATAACCTGCTCCCTCCCATAGCGGGACACCTAGACGGCGGCGCACAGACCCATTCGCTGTCTTCACACTGACTTCTGGTGACTTTGCAGATCGCACAAAGACTTGGGGACTGACCGGCGTGTGATCTGACGACCCGGTGACATACCTGAGTCTGAAGCAGTTGCCAAGGGAGGTCAGTCATGCCAAACGGAGTTAACCTCGGACTGAAAGCTCTGAACCCGTCAACCCTACTGGACCAGGGAAGGTCCAACCGGGTTTGCCGGAGCAGGGAGCAAAAGGGGGGCCATTGTGATACATTTGCCTATATGTCTCAGTTTACTGCTCCCTGCTAGCCAGGTTATTGATGTGCTAATGTCCCCTCACTATTTCTAAAGGTTAATTGATCTATTGTGTTGTGTGAAGGAGAGCTGGGTTTAAGTGGCTTGTGTTAATTATTCTGATTGCTTCATTGTGGTAATTATCTCTCTATATGCGGGGTCGAGCGGTCTGGTTGATGTATTCAGTACAGCTAGTGCTCAGCGTCATTGATGTCATTGTCTAAAGAAAATGTGTTTCAGCATCGGCCCCGTCGTGTCTGCCTATAATCTGTATGGAAGCCCCAGTGTGAGGGGGGCGGAGATTTGTCATTGTAACAGTTTTGGAAATGACATATAAGCTGTGTGTTATAACATTAAAGTCTGTGTTGTTCAAGCAGTAAGCTGGTCTCATGTGTGGCTTTCTGGGCGATTCCAGGGATATCCCTCCTCGTGGAATATTGGGGTGATTTTCGTTATGGGAAGAAGGGAACGTTGACGGGGATATCATACCGATACCGTCACAGGCTGTACCACCAAAAACCACCCGTGAGAGTCTGGCTCAGAATATTTGATAGCGTCATCGCCCCAATTCTTCTTTATGGCAGTGAAGTTTGGGGTCCTGTCACCTACCCAGACCAATCCAAATGGGACCCCAGCCCAACAGAAATATTCCATCTGGAATTTTGCAAGCACCTCCTCCAAGTCCATCGGAGCTCCTCCCACAGCGCTTGCCGGTCCGAGTTGGGCAGATTTCCCTTACTCCTCGCAGTACAGAAGAGGGCGCTATCATACTGGGACCACCTACAAAACAGCAGTCCCAACTCCTACCACCATCAAGCCTTACTGGACAGTAAGAACCAGTCCAAGCCGTGTGGCCTGCAACAACTTATCAACACCTTGTCTCCCCAAAACTCTCAGCAATGCGGCCTGACAAAATCTCACATAAAAATCATAACTTATAACTCCAAAGAAAAACATGTTGGAGAATGGAGACACGAAATAAAAAACTCCAAAAAACTAACAATCTACCAGTCACTGCAGAGAGACTACAAACTGGCCCCGTACCTGGAGGGGCCACAAGACCCCAAAGAGAGACAGACAATGAGCCGTACAGACTGAGCGCCCACAGCCTGGAAATACAGACAGACCTACAAGCCCAGGGAGAGGAGACTGTGCCAGCAATGTAACCAGGGGGTCCCGGAGGATGAGGAACACTTCCTGCTACATTGTGACCAGGGGGGTCCCGGAGGATGAGGAACACTTCCTGCTACATTGTGACCAGGGGGTCCCGGAGGATGAGGAACACTTCCTGCTACAATGTGACCAGGGGGTCCCGGAGGATGAGGAACACTTCCTGCTACATTGTGACCAGGGGGTCCCGGAGGATGAGGAACACTTCCTGCTACATTGTGACCAGGGGGTCCCGGAGGATGAGGAACACTTCCTGCTACAATGTGACCAGGGGGTCCCGGAGGATGAGGAACACTTCCTGCTACATTGTGACCAGGGGGTCCGGGAGGATGAGGAACACTTCCTGCTACATTGTGACCAGGGGGTCCCGGAGGATGAGGAACACTTCCTGCTACATTGTGACCAGGGGGTCCCGGAGGATGAGGAACACTTCCTGCTACAATGTGACCAGGGGATCCCGGAGGATGAGGAACACTTCCTGCTACAATGTGACCAGGGGGTCCCGGAGGATGAGGAACACTTCCTGTTTCAATGTGACCAGGGGGTCCCGGAGGATGAGGAACACTTCCTGCTACAATGTGACCAGGGGTTCCCGGAGGATGAGGAACACTTCCTGCTACAATGTGACCAGGGGGTCCCGGAGGATGAGGAACGCTTCCTGCTACAATGTGACCAGGGGGTCCCGGAGGATGAGGAACACTTCCTGCTACAATGTGACCAGGGGGTCCCGGAGGATGAGGAACACTTCCTGCTTCATTGTGACCAGGGGGTCCCGGAGGATGAGGAACACTTCCTGCTACATTGTGACCAGGGGGTCCCGGAGGATGAGGAACACTTCCTGCTACAATGTGACCAGGGGGTCCCGGAGGATGAGGAACACTTCCTGCTACAATGTGACCAGGGGGTCCCGGAGGATGAGGAACACTTCCTGTTACATTGTGACCAGGGGGTCCCGGAGGATGAGGAACACTTCCTGCTACATTGTGACCAGGGGGTCCCGGAGGATGAGGAACACTTCCTGCTACATTGTGACCAGGGGGTCCCGGAGGATGAGGAACACTTCCTGCTACATTGTGACCAGGGGGTCCCGGAGGATGAGGAACACTTCCTGCTACATTGTGACCAGGGGGTCCCGGAGGATGAGGAACACTTCCTGCTACATTGTGACCAGGGGGTCCCGGAGGATGAGGAACACTTCCTGCTACATTGTGACCAGGGGGTCCCGGAGGATGAGGAACACTTCCTGCTACATTGTGACCAGGGGGTCCCGGAGGAGGAGGAACACTTCCTGCTACAATGTGACCAGGGGGTCCCGGAGGATGAGGAACACTTCCTGCTACAATGTGACCAGGGGGTCCCGGAGGATGAGGAACACTTCCTGCTACAATGTGACCAGGGGATCCCGGAGGATGAGGAACACTTCCTGCTACAATGTGACCAGGGGGTCCCGGAGGATTAGGAACACTTCCTGTTTCAATGTGACCAGGGGGTCCCGGAGGATGAGGAACACTTCCTGCTACAATGTGACCAGGGGTTCCCGGAGGATGAGGAACACTTCCTGCTACATTGTGACCAGGGGGTCCCGGAGGATGAGGAACACTTCCTGCTACATTGTGACCAGGGGGTCCCGGAGGATGAGGAACACTTCCTGCTACAATGTGACCAGGGGGTCCCGGAGGATGAGGAACGCTTCCTGCTACAATGTGACCAGGGGGTCCCGGAGGATGAGGAACACTTCCTGCTACAATGTGACCAGGGGGTCCCGGAGGATGAGGAACACTTCCTGCTTCATTGTGACCAGGGGGTCCCGGAGGATGAGGAACACTTCCTGCTACATTGTGACCAGGGGGTCCCGGAGGATGAGGAACACTTCCTGCTACATTGTGACCAGGGGGTCCCGTGAGGATGAGGAACACTTCCTGCTACATTGTGACCAGGGGTCCCGCGAGGATGAGGAACACTTCCTGCTACATTGTGACCAGGGGGTCCCGGAGGATGAGGAACACTTCCTGTTACATTGTGACCAGGGGGTCCCGGAGGATGAGGAACACTTCCTGTTACATTGTGACTAGGGGGTCCCGGAGGATGAGGAACACTTCCTGCTACATTGTGACCAGGGGGTCCCGGAGGATGATGAACACTTCCTGCTACATTGTGACCAGGGGGTTCCGGAGGATGAGGAACACTTCCTGCTACAATGTGACCAGGGGGTCCCGGAGGATGAGGAACACTTCCTGCTACATTGTGACCAGGGGGTCCCGGGGGATGAGGAACACTTCCTGCTACAATGTGACCAGGGGGTCCCGGAGGATGAGGAACACTTCCTGCTACAATGTGACCAGGGGGTCCCGGAGGATGAGGAACACTTCCTGCTACATTGTGACCAGGGGGTCCCGGAGGATGAGGAACACTTCCTGCTACAATGTGACCAGGGGGTCCCGGAGGATGAGGAACACTTCCTGCTACAATGTGACCAGGGGGTCCCGGAGGATGAGGAACACTTCCTGCTACATTGTGACCAGGGGGTCCCGGAGGATGAGGAACACTTCCTGCTACAATGTGACCAGGGGGTCCCGGAGGATGAGGAACACTTCCTGCTACATTGTGACCAGGGGGTCCCGGAGGATGAGGAACACTTCCTGCTACAATGTGACCAGGGGGTCCCGGAGGATGAGGAACACTTCCTGCTACATTGTGACCAGGGGGTCCCGGAGGATGAGGAACACTTCCTGTTACATTGTGACCAGGGGGTCCCGGAGGATGAGGAACACTTCCTGCTACAATGTGACCAGGGGGTCCCGGAGGATGAGGAACACTTCCTGCTACATTGTGACCAGGGGGTCCCGGAGGATGAGGAACACTTCCTGCTACATTGTGACCAGGGGGTCCCGGAGGATGAGGAACACTTCCTGCTACATTGTGACCAGGGGGTCCCGGAGGATGAGGAACACTTCCTGCTACAATGTGACCAGGGGGTCCCGGAGGATGAGGAACACTTCCTGTTACATTGTGACCAGGGGGTCCCGGAGGATGAGGAACACTTCCTGCTACAATGTGACCAGGGGGTCCCGGAGGATGAGGAACACTTCCTGCTACATTGTGACCAGGGGTTCCCGGAGGATGAGGAACACTTCCTGTTACATTGTGACCAGGGGGTCCCGGAGGATGAGGAACACTTCCTGCTACATTGTGACCAGGGGGTCCCGGAGGATGAGGAACACTTCCTGCTACATTGTGACCAGGGGGTCCCGGAGGATGAGGAACACTTCCTGCTACATTGTGACCAGGGGGTCCCGGAGGATGAGGAACACTTCCTGCTACAATGTGACCAGGGGGTCCCGGAGGGTGAGGAACACTTCCTGCTACAATGTGACCAGGGGGTCCCGGAGGATGAGGAACACTTCCTGCTACATTGTGACCAGGGGGTCCCGGAGGATGAGGAACACTTCCTGCTACAATGTGACCAGGGGGTCCCGGAGGATGAGGAACACTTCCTGTTACATTGCCCTAAGTACTCATCAGTGAGGGACACTCACTTCCAGAGACTCTCCGCTCTCATCCCAGACTTCAACTCTACAGAAGAGAAGAGGAAACTCCAAATTCTACTGGGAGAAGAGGAGCCAATGGCAAAGATAGCTGCCCAATATGTGACAGCGTGTCACCGACTGAGAGGGACATGAGAGACTGAGGACTTTCACAGACTTATGCCCATTCCCCGCTATATTACCCCCCTTCCCCTTTTCCTTGCTTTGGCAATGCTAACATGTGTTTGGTCCTGCCAATAAAGCTTATTTGAATTTGAGAGGGGAGAGAGAGAGAAGAGAGAGAGAGGGGGAGAGAGAGGAGAGAGAGAGAGGGGGGGAGAGAGAGGGGGAGGGAGAGAGAGAGGGGGGGGGAGAGAGAGCGCGAGAGAGAGAGGGGGAGAGAGAGAGGGGGAGGGAGAGAAGAGAGAGAGGGGGGGGAGAGAGAGAAGAGAGAGAGGGGGAGAGAGAGAGGGGGAGGGAGAGAAGAGAGAGAGGGGGGAGAGAGAGAAGAGAGAGAGGGGGAGAGAAGAGAGAGAGGGGGAGGGAGAGAGAGAGGGGGGGAGAGGAGAGAGCGCGAGAGAGAGAGGGGGAGAGAGAGAGGGGGAGAGAGAGAGAGAAGAGAGAGAGAGGGGGAGAGAGAGAGGGGGAGAGAGAGAGAGAAGAGAGAGAGAGGGGGAGAGAGAGAGAGGGAGGGAGAGAAGAGAGAGAGGGGGAGAGAGAGAGAGAGAAGAGAGAGAGGGGGAGAGAAGAGAGAGAGGGGGAGGGAGAGAGAGAGGGGGGGAGAGAGAGGGGGGGAGAGAGAGCGAGGGAGAGAGAGAGCAAGGGAGAGAGAGAGAGAAGAGAGAGAGCGAGGGAGAGAGAGAGAGAAGAGAGAGAGAGGGGGCGAGAGAGAGAGGGAGGAGAGAAGAGAGAGAGGGGGAGAGAGAGAAGAGAGAGAGGGGGGAGAGAGAGAGAGGGGGAGGGAGAGAGAGGAGAGAGAGAGAGGAGAGGGGGAGAGAGGGAGAGAGAGAGGGGGAGAGAGAGAGAGGGGGAGGGAGAGAGAGGAGAGAGAGAGAGGAGAGGGGGAGAGAGGATGAGAGAGAGATAGAGAGGATGAGAGTGCGACGCTGGAAGGAACTCTCATATCATCGCCTTGTAGAGGAGAAAAAAACTCCAATTACTTCTCCTCCGTTCCAAGAGAGGCAATAAAACCCATTATAAGGAACAGGCGACAACTTCATTCCACGACACCCAAACAGTGCGCCAGGACTGCTGATCCACCACCTGCGCCGCCAGTCTACCGCCAGGACCGCCAATCCACCACCTGCTCCACCAATCCACCGTCAGGACCGCCAATCCGCCGCCAGGACTGCCAATCCACCACCTGCACCACCTATCCACCGCCAGGGCCGCCAATCCATCGACTGTGCCAACAATCCACCACCAGGGCCGCCAATCCACCACCTGCGCCACCGCCAATCCATCGCCTGCGCCGCCAATCCACTGCCTGCGCCACCGCCAATCTACCGCCTGTGCCGCCAATCCACCACCTGCGCCACCGCCAGGACCGCCAATCCATCGCCTGCGCCGCCAATCCACTGCCTGCGCCACCGCCAATCTACCGCCTGTGCCACCAATCCAACGCCTGCGCCACCAACAGGACCAACAATCCACCGCCAGGACCGACAATCCAATGGCTGCGCCACCGCCAGGTCCGACAATCCACCGCCACTCCAGCACCAATCCACCGCCTGCACCACCAATCCACCAACAGGACCGCCAGCGCCACCACCAGGACCGCCAATACACCGCCTGCGCCACCGCCAGGACCACCAATCCACTGCCTGCGCCACCGCCAATTCACCGCCTGCTGCACCGCCAATTCACCGCCTGCTGCACCGCCAATTCACCACCTGCGCCAACGCTAGGACCGCCAATCCACCGCCTGCGCCACTGCCAGGACCGCCAATCCACCGTCTGTGCCACCACCAATCCACCGTCGGGACCGCCAATCCACCGCCAGGACCGCCAATCCACCGCCAGGACCGCCAATCCACCAACAGGACCGCCAGCGCCACCACCAGGACCGCCAATACACCGCCTGCGCCACCGCCAGGACCACCAATCCACTGCCTGCGCCACCGCCAATTCACCGCCTGCTGCACCGCCAATTCACCGCCTGCTGCACCGCCAATTCACCACCTGCGCCAACGCTAGGACCGCCAATCCACCGCCAGGACCGCCAATCCACCACCTGCGCCGCCAATAGCACAAATACCCTGACCCCGCAATATCTGCAGTCATCTAGGTAGGTGTGATGGTCAGGTGACCGTACAGGTAGGTAGGTGTGATGGTGGGTGTGACCTTCGATGTACATAGCGCCGCATCGGCCGTAACGTCACCTGACACATATTGATTGTTATTCTTCTTATTTTATAAGTGATGAAAGAAACTGTGAACTCTGGGAAAGCTGCCCCTCCCCCGGGGGGGAATAATGGGTTAAATCTCCGGGAGAAGAAAGGCGCTTGGACTGCGGCGGTATAATACCGTGACGGCGGCGCGGTTATTAATGAGTCTGCCTGTTATCGGAGCCACCAATGGCGGTGGGAGATTTGGAGCGTTTGCAGTAAATATGAAGAATTCCGCGTCGCGGGTCGATGAATTATTCATGGCGCCGATGTTTAGGAGAGTCGGGGAACTCGGAGAGTCTATAAATACTTGGGTGCCGGGGCGGGTGCCTGTTTACCGCGCCAGTTGGCGATATGTCAGTGTCCTCCCTCCAAATGGCGGCACATTAGCGCCATTAACATGCATTAGGCGCTTCCAGCTGCTGTCCCAAGTTCCCAACGAGCGAATCGGATCGCACTAATGAGCCCGTTAATGAACTTCCTGCCGCGGAAACCAACATTAAAAGCTTCGGAGAGCCGCTGATTCCAGGCAATCCGCCGATCCCGTCCAGGTAGAACCATTCTTCCACTTAATTAGGAGATGAATTCCGCGTCTGTCTTTTATCTCCTGGCGTTTTCCCGCAGCCCGCCGTCCCGCGCACTTTAATTAGACGCCAACAAATTTCCTTGGGGGAGGGGGACGCCGATCGTTACATCGCCCGTGAACCCGCCGAGTGACCCCTCCGGGACCCCCTTACATCAGACGCTGTCCCCTCACCGGACACTTTATTAGGTACACCTGTCCCATTCCTCGGTAACACAAATTCCTAATCAGCCAATCACTCGGCAGCAACTCAATGCATTTATCTAGATGTGGTGAAGACGACTTGCTGCATCAGAATGGGGAAGTAAAGTAAATACTTTTTATATTTATTTTGCGCCAACCAAACTTCACATAACATTGGTCCCGCCTCCAAGGAGCTTACAATCCAAGGCGGGACTTACACTGATCCTCCACCCACACGATTCAAACCCTCCAGCTGGACGATTGGATTCTGACCGCCGCCCACCAACAATTCCCTGCCCTCTGGGACATGGGGGGAGGGGCCACACATGCAGCCGGACCAGTAATCCTCCCAGCATGCCTTTGGGGTGAAGGAGAAAGCTGGAGTAGGCGGAGGAAACCCGGGACATACAAACTCCATGCAGATAGTGATCTGGACACCGAGTGCTGCGAGGCAGAAGTCCCAACCCCCGAGCCACTAATTATAATGAGTCAGTTCTCCCCATAAAATAAGATCCATCGATCACAACCCGGGGGCGGCGATGTCCTCGATCGATATCTACGGCGTCTTATTTCCTGAGAGACGATTCCAATCTTCACGCTCCAGAGTGCCGATCGGTAATGAAGAAGAGACACAAATGTCTTTTCTATCGCCGAATGTCCTTCTCTTCACACCAAGAATTGCCGCTTGTCAATCAACTTGTATCAACAGGCTGGGCGGGGGCTGGGCGGGGGCGGTGCGGGGGCTGGGCGGGGGCGGTACGGGGGTTGGGCGGTGCGGGGGCTGGGCGGTGCGGGGGCTGGGCGGGGGCGGTGCGGGGGCTGGGTGGGGGCTGAGCGGTGCGGGGGCGGTGCGGGGGCTGGGCGCGCTCAGTGCCGCTTCGCCTTTATTTTAATACAACAAGAAGATGTCACCGGCCAAACCACTGCAACCGATCGTCCTGAAGGGGAAAGCAATTGATGGAGAAGAATTGACTCCAACTGACTTCAGCTGGTGATTCGGCTTCTGCCGCCAGCAGAGACTCTCCTGTCCTCCTCTGAACTCTCCGGGCTCCGCTGTCCTCTCTGGGCCTCCCTATCGTCTTCTGACCACCCTGTCCTCTCTAGGCCTCCCCATCCTTTCCTGTCCTCTCTGCACATCCCTATAGTCTTCTGACCACCCTGTCCTCTCTAGGCCTCCCCATCCTTTCCTGTCCTCTCTACACATCCCTATCGTCTTCTGATCACCCTGTCCTCTCTAGGCCTCTCCATCTTCTCCTGTCATCTTCTCCCCCCCCCCCCCCCCCCCGAACTCTCTGGGCCTCCCTGTCCTCCCCCATCCTTCCCTGTCCACTCCGGTCCTCCCCAGTTCTCTCCAAGCCTCCCCAGTTCTCCCCTGACCTTTATGGGCCTTCCCTGTCCTCTCCTGACCTTACTGGGCCTCGAGGCCCTGACCTTTTTGGGAGACCCCATACTCTTTGGGCCTCACCTGTCAACCCCTAACCTTTATGGACCTATGTCCACCTCTGACTTCCCTGTCCTCCCTTGACTTTTTTTGGAGACCCCTGTCCTCTCGGGGCCTCCCATGTCCTCTCTGGGCCTCCCCTTGACTCCCCTGTCCTCTCTGGGGCTCCCCTCTCCTCTCTGGGCCTCCCCTCTCCTGCCCTGTCCTCTCTGGGCCTCCCCTCTCCTCTCTGGGCCTCTCCCCTCTCTGGGCCTCCCCTCTCCTCTCTGGGCCTCCCCTCTACTTCTCTTGGCCTCCTCTGTCCTCTCTGGGCCTCCCCTCTCCTCCTCTGTCCTCTCTGGGCCTCCCCTCTCCTCTCTGTGCCTCCCTCTCTCCTCTCTGGGCCTCCCCTCTCCTCCTCTGTCCTCTCTGGGCCTCCCCTGTCCTCCCTGGGCCTCCCCTCTCCTCTCTGGGCCTCCCCTCTCCTCCTCTGTCCTCTCTGGGCCTCCCCTCTCCTCCTCTGTCCTCTCTGGGCCTCCCCTGTCCTCCCTGGGCCTCGCCTCCCCTCTCCTCTCTGGGCCTCCCCTCTCCTCCTCTGTCCTCTCTGGGCCTCCCCTGTCCTCCCTGGGCCTCGCCTCCCCTCTCCTCTCTGGGCCTCCCCTCTCCTCCTCTGTCCTCTCTGGGCCTCCCCTCTCCTCCTCTGTCCTCTCTGGGCCTCCCCACTCCTCCCCTCTCTGGGCCTTCCCTCTCCTCATTTGTCCTCTCTGTGCCTCCCCTGTCCTCCCTGGGCCTCCCCTCTCCTCCTCTGTCCTCTCTGGGCCTCCCCTCTCCTCCTCTGTCCTCTCTGGGCCTCCCATCTCATCCCTGGGCCTCCCCTCTCTGGGCCTCCCTTCTCCTCCTCTGTCCAATGGTTGGAAATCAGAGAATGTGACATTCAAACATTCGATCACAAAGCCCATGGACCTGGAACATTCACCTGCGGTAATTGTCACCTTTATAAATTTGCCCCTTGGAGGGTCTCACTACATGAATGTCCCTCCAGAGGGCGACACCAGAACGTCTCTCAGGGGCCTCTTTCTGCTCCCCTGTAAGGATCGGAAGTGTCAGCTGAGAGGATCGTCTTCTATAGGAAGAACTTCCCCTGCAGGAGCCGCCAGTGATGACGAGTTCTCTGTTCTGCACAGGAAATAGGCCGAGCCCCTGGTGGGAGGTTACATGAACACATTGAAGAAATGCAGTCACACAACCAACAAATCATTCAACAGGCAAAAGATTGAAGGGTATCATGATAGGTCGGCCACTGACCTATGGGCTGACGGTAAAGTTACCCATAACTAGCGCAAATAGAGTTTAGGTAACGGCATCAAAGAAAAATAAATAAAGGTCCTTGTGTGTACACAATGCATGCCGTCCACATAGCGGATAGGTGGGCAATCCTGGAAGGAACGGCAAAGTACATGCCACCTAATTCTCAGTGTTGGCTTACATTGGGGCCCTTCTGTAGGTGGTGCATATGTAGCTGTCCCTTTAAGCAGATGGCTAATGGGCTGCCAAAGGGGAGTCTCTCCTAGATGAGTGTCAGTACTGGGGTAGGTGATCTGGACGGTGTACCAGGAGGGGTGAGCTGACGTCAGATCCCACAAGGGTCGGCTGCGATCTTCTCTCTCTCTATGCTGATCGGTGGGGGGGGGGGGGTCACACAGCCAGCGGGCTACACATAAATATACAGAAAATGAATGTGGAGATTCTGGAAGGACGGATGGTCTGTGGCAACTTCTACACATCATGACTTGCTGATCGCAGAGAAAATCGCACCCACAGCTAAAAGGACATTTCAATGAACCTCAACCAAGGCCGACAGATGGAAGCCACAACCAGCAAGACAGGAGATTGGCTGCAAGGAAAATGGCCGTCTGCCATATTAATACAAGTCCTGGCGTGTGACATACAAGGGCCGATGGGGAAATGCTGATACACGCAAAACACCATCTGTGTCCCAAATTCAAGAAGAGTCGAGAAGAGGAAAGACGAGATCCTCCCGAGGACCGAAAACTCCACATTACATGCAAAGATAGAAGAGATCGATCACCGGACCAAAAACTCCACATTACATAATACATACACTATGAAGACACTATGGGGACACTAGGGAGACATCTTGTACTCTTCATAGTGTCCCTCTAGTGTGCCCATAGTGTCCCTCTAGTGTGCCCATAGTGTCCCTCTAGTGTGCCCATAGTGTCCCCCTAGTGTGCCCATATTGTCCCCCTAGTGTGCCCATAGTGTCCCCCTAGTGTCCCCCTAGTGTGCCCATAGTGTCCCTCTAGTGTGCCCATAGTGTCCCTCTAGTGTGTCCATAGTGTCCCCCTAGTGTGCCCATAGTGTCCCTCTAGTGTGCCCATAGTGTCCCTCTAGTGTGTCCATAGTGTGCCCATATTGTCCCCCTAGTGTGCCCATAGTGTCCCCCTAGTGTGCCCATAGTGTCCCTCTAGTGTGCCCATAGTGTCCCTCTAGTGTGCCCATAGTGTCCCTCTAGTGTGTCCATAGTGTCCCCCTAGTGTGCCCATAGTGTCCCTCTAGTGTGCCCATAGTGTCCCTCTAGTGTGCCCATAGTGTCCCTCTAGTGTGCCCATAGTGTCCCTCTAGTGTGCCCATAGTGTCCCTCTAGTGTGCCCATAGTGTCCCCCTAGTGTGCCCATATTGTCCCCCTAGTGTGCCCATAGTGTCCCCCTAGTGTCCCCCTAGTGTGCCCATAGTGTCCCTCTAGTGTGCCCATAGTGTCCCTCTAGTGTGTCCATAGTGTCCCCCTAGTGTGCCCATAGTGTCCCTCTAGTGTGTCCATAGTGTGCCCATATTGTCCCCCTAGTGTGCCCATAGTGTCCCCCTAGTGTGCCCATAGTGTCCCTCTAGTGTGCCCATAGTGTCCCTCTAGTGTGCCCATAGTGTCCCTCTAGTGTGTCCATAGTGTCCCCCTAGTGTGCCCATAGTGTCCCTCTAGTGTGCCCATAGTGTCCCTCTAGTGTGCCCATAGTGTCCCTCTAGTGTGTCCATTGTGTCCCCCTAGTGTGCCCATAGCGTCCCTCTAGTGTGCCCATAGTGTCCCTCTAGTGTGTCCATTGTGTCCCCCTAGTGTGCCCATAGTGTCCCTCTAGTGTGCCCATAGTGTCCCTCTAGTGTGCCCATAGTGTCCCTCTAGTGTGCCCATAGTGTCCCTCTAGTGTGCCCATAGCGTCCCTCTAGTGTGCCCATAGTGTCCCTCTAGTGTGTCCATTGTGTCCCCCTAGTGTGCCCATAGTGTCCCTCTAGTGTGCCCATAGTGTCCCTCTAGTGTGCCCATAGTGTCCCTCTAGTGTGCCCATAGTGTCCCTCTAGTGTGCCCATAGTGTCCCTCTAGTGTGCCCATAGTGTCCCTCTAGTGTGTCCATAGTGTCCCCCTAGTGTGCCCATAGTGTCCCTCTAGTGTGTCCATAGTGTGCCCATATTGTCCCCCTAGTGTGCCCATAGTGTCCCCCTAGTGTGCCCATAGTGTCCCTCTAGTGTGCCCATAGTGTCCCTCTAGTGTGCCCATAGTGTCCCTCTAGTGTGTCCATAGTGTCCCCCTAGTGTGCCCATAGTGTCCCTCTAGTGTGCCCATAGTGTCCCTCTAGTGTGCCCATAGTGTCCCTCTAGTGTCCCGGGACCCCTGCCCAGGTCTGGTGAATGACCCCTCCTCCGCTCTCCAGGAACACACGGAGTTTAATGCCGAGGAGGAGAATGGAAGGAAAACTGCTGCTTGAAGCAAAAACTGGCAGGAAACATCTTGACAATGTAACCGTTTCACGGCTTTGCACGCCGGCGAGTGGCGGTAACTGCCGCTTAGCATGCGGAATTATTTGCATTCTATTAGATATAAATGCAGATGAGAAGACGGAGTCATACAAACGAGGACACAGCACATTAAAAATGTAAATTAAGAATTAAATAGCAAAACAGTGGAGAAGCGCCAACGTTTTATTGCCAACATGCAAATTGTTGGATCCGCCGCCTCGTATTAAAGATGATCGGTGAGCGAGAAGCACTCAGAGCCCAATGTGGGGAGGAGGTTTTCTATGAAAGGAGTTCCATCGCCTCCAGAAATACCAACGACTTTTATTCCTCCAAACAAAATCAGTTGGATGCCCAACTATGTATCCCGACCACAGCCATCCCCTCCCCCTCTCCTTCCAACATCCATGTGATGCCTTCTCCCTCCGATACCAGACTGGACCCTCAGACCACGATCCCTCCACTTTCTGCAGCTTCCAGCAAAGCCGGTCTCCGGGTTGCCCACCTGATGCCTGGGACACATGGCAGGATGGCCTAAGGGGGCAAACATCCCCCGTAGGCTGTGATCTTCTTCCAAGGAAAAGACCTGGAAGCTTTGTGTCTCAGAGTATTTATACAGACTACTAGCACCCATCTGGGCCACCCTCACAGGGATTGGCCAGGGCTGTATCAATATTAATTCTGCCCATTTGTTTGCTCCACACTTATGGGTTCCCCAGGAATTCTGAGAGACCAATCAAACCTGCAGCAGGTGAGGCACTGAACAAGCTAAAATAATCAAACGCAGCCACACTGGATACAGAGAATGGACCAAATCCTGCAGGGGGCGACATGCAGGTTCAGTGTTACGATTTAATCCTTGGAAAGCAGTTCAGTACAGATTATCACTTCTAGGAAGAGAGACAATATGGCAGCAGAGGAGAGGAGCCCCCTGGGGTATGAAGAAGGGAACGCCGTCTCCATATTTATCAATTCTTACCCAGAGCTGGTCTGCGATTTCCATGTTTTTATGGAAATAATTCATGAGATTTCCTCCTGACCAGATGTGGTGCAGACAGTTCTTAGAGCGATACCAACCTGGCATCTTTATTTCTAGATGTGTACCGGGATCTCCCCTCCATCCATAGTCCTCTGGAGGTTCTGGTTGTGTGCCGGGATCTCCCCTCAATCCATAGTCCTCTGGAGGTTCTGGTTGTGTGCCGGGATCTTCCCTCCATCCATAGTCCTCTGGAGGTTCTGATTGTGTGCCGGGATCTCCGCTCCATCCATAGACCTCTGGAGGTTCTGGTTGTGTGCCGGGATGTCCCCTCCATCCATAGTCCTCTGGAGGTTGTGTGTCGGGATCTCCCCTCAATCCATAGTCCTCTGGAGGTTCTGGTTGTTTGCCGGGATCTCCCCTCCATCCATAGTCCTCTGGAGGTTCCGATTGTGTGCCGGGATCTACCCTCCATCCATAGACCTCTGGAGGTTCTGATTGTGTACCGGGATCTACCCTCCATCCATAGACCTCTGGAGGTTCTGGTTGTGTGCCTGGATCTCCCCTCCATCCATAGACCTCTGGAGGTCCTGATTGTGTGCCGGGATCTCCCCTCCATCCATAGACCTCTGGAGGTTCTGATTGTGTGCCAGGATTTCCTCTCCATCCATAGACCTCTGGAGGTTCTGATTGTGTGCCGGGATCTCCCCTACATCCATAGACCTCTGGAGGTTCTGATTGTGTGCCGGGAGCTCCCCTCCATCCATAGACCTCTGGAGGTTCTGATTGTGTGCCGGGATCTCCCCTCCATCCATAGTCCTCTGGAGGTTCTGGTTGTGTGCCGGGATCTCCCCTCCATCCATAGACCTCTGGAGGTTCTGATTGTGTGCCGGGATCTCCCCTCCATCCATAGACCTCTGGAGGTTCTGATTGTGTTCCGGGATCTCCCCTCCATCCATAGTCCTCTGGAAGTTCTGATTGTGTGCCGGGATCTCCCCTCCATCCATAGTCCTCTGAAAGTTCTGGTTGTGTGCCGGGATCTACCCTCCATCCGTAGACCTCTGGAGATTCTGAGTGTGTGCCGGGATCTCCCCTCCATCCATAGTCCTCTGGAGGTTGTGGTTTTGTGCCCGAATATCCCCTCCATCCATAGTCCTCTGGAGGTTCTGATTGTGTGCCGCATCTCCCCTCCATCCAAAGTCCTCTGGAGGTTCTGGTTGTGTGCCCGAATATCCCCTCCATCCATAGACCTCTGGAGGTTCTGATTGTGTGCCGGGATCACCGCTCCATCCATAGTCCTCTGGAGGTTCTGGTTGTGTGCCGGGATTTCCTCTCCATCCATAGACCTCTGGAGGTTCTGTTTTTTTCCCAGGATCTCCCCTCCATCCATAGACCTCTGGAGGTTCTGGTTGTGTGCCGGGATCTCCCCTCCATCCATAGACCTCTGGAGGTTCTGATTGTGTGCCAGGATTTCCTCTCCATCCATAGACCTCTAGAGGTTCTGGTTGTGTGCCAGGATTTCCTCTCCATCCATAGTCCTCTGGAGGTTCTGGTTGTGTGCCGGGATCTCCCCTCCATCCATAGTCCTCTGGAGGTTCTGATTGTGTGCCGGGATCTCCCCTCCATCCATAGTCCTCTGAAAGTTCTGGTTGTGTGCCGGGATTTCCTCTCCATCCATAGACCTCTGGAGGTTGTGTGCCGGGATCTCCCCCTCCATCCATAGTCCTCTGGAGGTTGTGTGTCGGGATCTCCCCTCCATCTATAGTCCTCTGGAGGTTCTAGTTGTGTGCCGGGATCTACCCTCCATCCATAGTCCTCTGGAGGTTCTGATTGTATGCCGGGATCTCCCCTCCATCTATAGTCCTCTGGAGGTTCTAGTTGTGTGCCGGGATCTCCCCATCATCCATAGACCTCTGGAGGTTCTGGTTGTGTGCCGGGATCTCCCCTCCATCCATAGTCCTCTGGAGGTTCTGGCTGTGTGCCGGGATCTCCCCTCCATCCATAGACCTCTGGAGGTTCTAGTTGTTTGTCAGTAAAGAAAAAGTGAATTTTCTCGGTAATCTGGGAGCCGAGTCGGGATTCTGGTTAAAGGAAGACCAGCGTGAAACATTACGGCTATTAAATTGCACAAACTCAATTTCCAGCTATTACAGACGGACACTCTGTCATTCTCTCTGCACAATAAAATTCATGTTCTGTATCATTACCAAAACATTATGTTACGGGACTCGGCGAAACAATGCCGGCCGCCAACCGTGAACTCTCTACGGTTCCTGGTGAAGCTTTCAGAGGAGAAGAACTGGAAATGTTCTGCAGCAACAAAAAGTCTAAAATCCCTTCGACTGACCCCTCTGTACATACCGACTGTACAATATTCTCTGATCCCTACAACATGCCAGGGCCGGACTGGGAATGAAAACCAGCCCTGGAAATAATTTCATACCAGCCCCACAGCATTAATATACCAGCCCAAAAAAAAGCGAGAAATCCATGGCCAGAGAGGGGCCGGGCTGCAATGGTGAGAGAGGGTGCAACGGCGAGAGAGAGAGAGGGTGCAACGGCGAGAGAGAAAGGGTGCAACGGCGAGAGCAGAGGCGTTTCTACTGAAACTGCGCCCCTGTCAAAACATTTGAAACCCATCTTTCAGATAACCATAACAAAAAAAAAAACACCCAAGCTTGCAGTAATATCAGCACCCATAAATATGGCCTTACCAGCACCCATAAATATGGCCTTACCAGCACCCATAAATTCAGCAATATCAGCACCCATAAATTCAGCAATATCAGCATGGTCAGGGACAGGCAGCAGTGCAGGGGGTGTTTCCTTGTAATGGATACAGTCCTCTGCCAATGCTGCGCCAGTGCCTCTGACACTGTACAGGGGGAGAGAGGGAGTAGGATCACCAGCGGCCCCGTCTGCTTAGCACACACGCACAATCACACATGATGATGACTTTAAGGCCTCTTTCACACTGGGGCGGTGGGGGCATCGGCAGTAAAGCGCCGCTATTTTTAGCGGCACTATTCAGTCGCTAGCGGGGTGCTTTTAATGGCCGCAAAGTGTCACTTTGATTCCAATGGGCAGGGGCGCTTTAGGAGCCGCTCCTATTGCGCCTCAAAGATGCTGCTTGCAGGAAATCTTTTAATGTCCTGCCAGCGCACCGCTCCAGTGTGAAAGCACTTGGGCTTTCACACTGCAGTGAGTGGAACCACTCTTTCAGGGCGCTCTGCAGACGCTATTTTTTGCGTTATAGCGCCTGCAAAGCGCCTCAGTGTTGACTACTTTCACACTGAGGTGCTTTGCAGGCGCTACAAAATAGCGCCTGCAAAATGCCCTGAAAGAGCCTCTCTTCTCACTCCAATGCGAAAGCTTTCACACTGGAGAGGTGCGCTGGCAGGATGCTCAAAAAAGACCTGCTAGCCGCATCTTTGAGGCCCTGAAGGAACGGTGTACACACTGCTTCTAAAGCGCCCCTGCCCATTGAAATCAATGGGCAGCGGTGCTGAACCGCCAGCAAAGCGCTGCTGCAGCGGCGCTTTGCGGACGTTTTTTTTATCCTTTTGGGCCGCTAGCATTGTGCTGGCAGGACACTCAAAGTCTATGAGGCGCCCCGCTAGCGACTGAATAGTGCCGCAAAAATGACAGTAAAGCGCTGCTAAAATACTGACGCTTTAGGTGGAGCCTCCTCCAGTCAAACAAATGACAATCTGGCTGAGTGGCCGGTCACACTCGTAAATGAGCATGGGGGGTGCCTGTCACACTCCTCCATACTGCCAACAGTTAAAGGGGAGGTTCCCCCTAAAAAAAAATTCTAACAATACATTGAGAAGACTGATTACACTGCGGGTATGCTGTTTTTTTTTCTTTTCTCGTACATACCTCGTTATCGCCGTTTCATCCCTCGGCTTCCGGGTACGATTCTTGCTGGACCTAGTTGATTGACGTTCCTCTGACCGGCGCATACTGCGCATCACGACTTTCCAACAGAACCCAAACGTCATTGCGCAGGCGCCGTATAGAGTCAGCTCTATACGGCGCCTGCGCAGCAACGTTCGGCTTCTTTCGGAAAGTCGTGACGTCAAGTATGCGTCGGTCGGAGGAACGTCAATCAACTAGGAACGCCCAGCCCCACAAGAATCATACCCGGGAGCCGAGGGATGAAACGGCGATAACGAGGTATGTACGAGAAAAAAAAACGCATACCCGCAGTGTAATCAGTCTTCTCAATGTAGTGTTAGAATTTTTTTGGGGGGGAACCTCCACTTTAAGTAACCACATTTTTCAGGTAAAGTGCCGTACCGCAGGGGCTATAGTGCGGGAGGCAGCCGCAGGAGGACAGGTGGGAATTTTTTGGGCGTTTTTTTTTAATTACAATTTGCAGGGGCAGCAAGGTGACAGAGAGGAGGGGGGGGGTGCAAATTGTAACCTAAACCTGTATAATAATCTCTCTCACGAGGCATTGCACCCCCCCCCCTCCTCTCTGAGATTATTATACAGATTTTAATTGCAGGGGCAGCAAAGATAGGTGACAGAGAGAGAAGGGGGGGCGGGGGTGCAGATATGGTAGGAGAGAGAATCGTTTTTATTGCATTAAAATTAATTTCTTCACCTTGTGCTCCAAGGCAGGGTGGCGACGCCGTTCACTTCTCCCCTCACTCGTGACCGGGCAGACACTGCAGAGACATTATACTAGGCGCTGTTGGCGCCGCACGGGACGATGGAACTAGTCCTAAAAGTTTTTTTTCTCCTGCTCAGCTCCTCCCCGTAGACACATGATCAGTGATGCTGCTCACTGATTAGCTAGGTAAGTTCTTACCTAGCTAATCAGTGAGCAGCATCACTGATCATGTGTCTACGGGGAGGAGCCGAGCAGGAGAAAAAAAACGTCAGGACTAGTTCAAGAAGGGATTCGTGAGGCGGCGAGTATGGCGGCCGCAACCTGCCGGCCCGTGGCTGCTTTTAACTACCGCAGTCTGCAGGTATGAAAAAGCAGCCCCAGGAAACCCAGTGCAGCCGTCACCTCTGCAATTTAAAACAGCGGCGGCCGCGGCGATCGCGGCTGCGGCCCGCCGCTGATTATAGTTGACTGACAGGCAGTGACAGCAGGCAAAAGCAGGCGGCCTACCGGGAATTTTCCCGCTATCCCGGTTGGCCAGTCCGGCCCTGATTATGGGTCTCTCCTGCACACTACGACTCAAAGGCTGAGCAAAGCGGCTGCTAGCTGGAGAGCCGACATCCCTGAGCTGACGGAGGAGATCTGGCAGGAGGTATTGCCCCTCCAGGTCCCCTCTGTCATTTCGTCCCGTGACAAGGTAATACAGACCAAACTGTTATATAGATCCTACTTCACACCATGCTTACTGTTCAAACTCAGCAGAATCCCCTCAGCGCTATGCTCCCGATGCGGCGCGGCCGATGGCACGTTCTTTCATATGATGTGGGAGTGTGCTCCGATTAGGAAGTTCTGGTCGGAGGTCACGGCCTTCATTAGCTCGCTGACTGAGATACCCAATATATGTAATCCTCTGAGGGGTTTACTGGGCCACATTGATGACGAGACTATATCTAAGAATATGCAAACCTTCCTGCGGATAGTACTGTTCTATGCTAAGAAGTCTATAACCTTCCACTGGAAGTCTCCATCCTTACCTACCATTACCTTTTGGCTCACCACCATCAATCGTGCTATACCGCTGTATAAGATGACATATGAGGCCAGAGGGTGTCCAAAAAAATTCTTGAAGGTCTGGGGCTCTTGGGTTGATTCCGAGAGCACCATACCTCCTGCTCCTTGAACTTTGACTGATACCTCTGCCCGTTGAATAGATCTAAGTGAGTAAATTAACGATTCTGTTGTTTTTCTCCCACCTTTCTCTGTGCGTTTTTATGAAAATGCTCAATGTGTACCAGCTACCAAAGTTTTGTAAAATGATGTACCGGGCGATGTTCGCCTAGGATGTGTGTTTGTTGTATTGTCTGTTTTGTATGTACAAAAATTTCAAAATAAAAATTTACCTTTAAAAAAAGAGAGGACAATAAACGGGCAGGAAATGGTCAGAGAGGACAATACACGGGCAGGAAATGGTCAGAGAGGACAATACACGGCGAGAAAATGGTCAGAGAGGACAATACACGGGCAGGAAATGGTCAGAGAGGACAATAAACGGCCAGGAAATGGTCAGAGAGGACAATAGACGGCCAGGAAATAGTCAGAGAGGACAATACACGGCCAGGAAATGGGCAGAGAGGACAATAGACGGCCAGGAAATAGTCAGAGAGGACAATACACGGCCAGGAAACTACCAGAGAGGACAATACACGGGCAGGAAATGGGCAGAGAGGACAATACACGGGCAGGAAATGGTCAGAGAGGACAATACACGGGCAGGAAATGGTCAGAGAGGACAATACACGGCCAGGAAATGGGCAGAGAGGACAATACACAGGCAGGAAATTGTCAGAGAGGACAATACACGGGCAGGAAATGGTCAGAGAGGACAATACACGGGCAGGAAATGGTCAGAGAGGACAATACACGGGCAGGAAATGGTCAGAGAGGACAATACACGGCGAGGAAATGGTCAGAGAGGACAATACACGGCCAGGAAATGGTCAGAGAGGACAATACACGGGCAGGAAATGGTCAGATAGGACAATACACGGCCAGGAAATGGTCAGAGAGGACAATACACGGCCAGGAAATGGTCAGATAGGACAATACACGGGCAGGAAATGGTCAGAGAGGACAATACACGGACAGGAAATAGTCAGATAGGACAATACACGGGCAGGAAACTACCAGAGAGGACAATACACAGGCAGGAAATGGTCAGAGAGGACAATACACAGGCAGGAAATGGTCAGAGAGGACAATACACGGCCAGGAAATGGTCAGAGAGGACAATACACGGGCAGGAAATGGTCAGAGAGGACAATAAATGGGCAGGAAATGGTCAGAGAGGACAATACACGGGCAGGAAATGGCCAGAGAGGACAATACACGGGCAGGAAATGGTCAGAGAGGACAATACACGGGCAGGAAATGGTCAGAGAGGACAATACACGGGCAGGAAATGGTCAGAGAGGACAATACACGGGCAGGAAATGGTCAGAGAGGACAATACACGGGCAGGAAATGGTCAGAGAGGACAATACACGGGCAGGAAATGGTCAGAGAGGACAATACATGGGCAGGAAATGGTCAGAGAGGACAATACATGGCAAGGAAATGGTCAGAGAGGACAAACATGGGCAGGAAATGGTCAGAGAGGACAATACACGGGCAGGAAATGGTCAGAGAGGACAATACACAGGCAGGAAATGGTCAGAGAGGACAATACACGGCCAGGAAATGGTCAGAGAGGACAATACATGGCCAGGAAATGGTCAGATAGGACAATACAGGGGTAGCAAATGGTCAGAGAGGACAATACACGGGCAGGAAATGGTCAGAGAGGACAATACACGGCCAGGAAATGGTCAGAGAGGACAATACACGGGCAGGAAATGGTCAGAGAGGACAATACACGGGCAGGAAATGGTCAGAGAGGACAATACACGGGCAGGAAATGGTCAGAGAGGACAATACACGGGCAGGAAATGGTCAGAGAGGACAATACATGGCAAGGAAATGGTCAGAGAGGACAATACATGGCAAGGAAATGGTCAGAGAGGACAATACATGGCAAGGAAATGGTCAGAGAGGACAATACATGGCAAGGAAATGGTCAGAGAGGACAATACACGGGCAGGAAATGGTCAGAGAGGACAATACACGGGCAGGAAATGGTCAGAGAGGACAATACATGGCAAGGAAATGGTCAGAGAGGACAATACATGGCAAGGAAATGGTCAGAGAGGACAATACACGGGCAGGAAATGGTCAGAGAGTACAATACACGGGCAGGAAATGGTCAGAGAGGACAATACATGGCAAGGAAATGGTCAGAGAGGACAATACACGGGCAGGAAATGGTCAGAGAGGACAATACACGGGCAGGAAATGGTCAGAGAGGACAATACACGGGCAGGAAATGGTCAGAGAGGACAATACACGGGCAGGAAATGGTCAGAGAGGACAATACATGGGCAGGAAATGGTCAGATAGGACAATCCATGGGCAGGAAATGGTCAGATAGGACAATACACGGGCAGGAAATGGTCAGAGAGGACAATACACGGGCAGGAAATGGTCAGAGAGGACAATACATGGGCAGGAAATGGTCAGAGAGGACAATACATGGGCAGGAAATGGTCAGAGAGGACAATACATGGCAAGGAAATGGTCAGAGAGGACAAACATGGGCAGGAAATGGTCAGAGAGGACAATACACAGGCAGGAAATGGTCATAGAGGACAATACACGGGCAGGAAATGGTCAGATAGGACAATACACGGCCAGGAAATGGTTGTATAGGACAATACATGGGCAGGAAATGGTCAGAGAGGACAATACACGGCCAGGAAATGGTCAGATAGGACAATACATGGGCAGGAAATGGTCAGATAGGACAATACACGGGCAGGAAATGGTCAGAGAGGACAATACATGGGCAGGAAATGGTCAGATAGGACAATACACGGGCAGGAAATGGTCAGAGAGGACAATACACGGGCAGGAAATGGGCAGAGAGGACAATACACAGGCAGGAAATGGTCAGAGAGGACAATACACGGCCAGGAAATGGTCAGAGAGGACAATACATGGGCAGGAAATGGTCAGAGAGGACAATACACGGCGAGGAAATGGTCAGAGAGGACAATACATGGGCAGGAAATGGTCAGAGAGGACAATACACGGCGAGGAAATGGTCAGAGAGGACAATACACGGGCAGGAAATGGTCAGCGAGGACAATACACGGGCAGGAAACTACCAGAGAGGACAATACACGGCCAGGAAATGGTCAGAGAGGACAATAAATCCAGCTTTCTCGGCTGGAGCGACTACTAACTGACCCCTCGCACACCAAGTTAGTCTCCACATATTATGGGTCTCTCCTGCACACTACGACTCAAAGGCTGAGCAAAGCGGCTGCTAGCTGGAGAGCCGACATCCCTGAGCTGACGGAGGAGATCTGGCAGGAGGTATTGCCCCTCCAGGTCCCCTCTGTCATTTCGTCCCGTGACAAGGTAATACAGACCAAACTGTTATATAGATCCTACTTCACACCATGCTTACTGTTCAAACTGAGCAGAATCCCCTCAGCGCTATGCTCCCGATGCGGCGCGGCCGATGGCACGTTCTTTCATATGATGTGGGAGTGTGCTCCGATTAGGAAGTTCTGGTCGGAGGTCACGGCCTTCATTAGCTCGCTGACTGAGATACCCAATATATGTAATCCTCTGAGGTGTTTACTGGGCCACATTGATGACGAGACTATATCTAAGAATATGCAAACCTTCCTGCGGATAGTACTGTTCTATGCTAAGAAGTCTATAACCTTCCACTGGAAGTCTCCATCCTTACCTACCATTACCTTTTGGCTCACCACCATCAATCGTGCTATACCGCTGTATAAGATGACATATGAGGCCAGAGGGTGTCCAAAAAAATTCTTGAAGGTCTGGGGCTCTTGGGTTGATTCCGAGAGCACCATACCTCCTGCTCCTTGAACTTTGACTGATACCTCTGCCCGTTGAATAGATCTAAGTGAGTAAATTAACGATTCTGTTGTTTTTCTCCCACCTTTCTCTGTGCGTTTTTATGAAAATGCTCAATGTGTACCAGCTACCAAAGTTTTGTAAAATGATGTACCGGGCGATGTTCGCCTAGGATGTGTGTTTGTTGTATTGTCTGTTTTGTATGTACAAAAATTTCAAAATAAAAATTTACCTTTAAAAAAAGAGAGGACAATAAACGGGCAGGAAATGGTCAGAGAGGACAATACACGGGCAGGAAATGGTCAGAGAGGACAATACACGGCGAGGAAATGGTCAGAGAGGACAATACACGGGCAGGAAATGGTCAGAGAGGACAATAAACGGCCAGGAAATGGTCAGAGAGGACAATAGACGGCCAGGAAATAGTCAGAGAGGACAATACACGGCCAGGAAATGGGCAGAGAGGACAATAGACGGCCAGGAAATAGTCAGAGAGGACAATACACGGCCAGGAAACTACCAGAGAGGACAATACACGGGCAGGAAATGGGCAGAGAGGACAATACACGGGCAGGAAATGGTCAGAGAGGACAATACACGGGCAGGAAATGGTCAGAGAGGACAATACACGGCCAGGAAATGGGCAGAGAGGACAATACACGGGCAGGAAATTGTCAGAGAGGACAATACACGGGCAGGAAATGGTCAGAGAGGACAATACACGGGCAGGAAATGGTCAGAGAGGACAATACACGGCCAGGAAATGGTCAGAGAGGACAATACACGGCGAGGAAATGGTCAGAGAGGACAATACACGGCCAGGAAATGGTCAGAGAGGACAATACACGGGCAGGAAATGGTCAGATAGGACAATACACGGCCAGGAAATGGTCAGAGAGGACAATACACGGCCAGGAAATGGTCAGATAGGACAATACACGGGCAGGAAATGGTCAGAGAGGACAATACACGGACAGGAAATAGTCAGATAGGACAATACACGGGCAGGAAACTACCAGAGAGGACAATACACAGGCAGGAAATGGTCAGAGAGGACAATACACAGGCAGGAAATGGTCAGAGAGGACAATACACGGCCAGGAAATGGTCAGAGAGGACAATACACGGGCAGGAAATGGTCAGAGAGGACAATACACGGGCAGGAAATGGTCAGAGAGGACAATACACGGGCAGGAAATGGTCAGAGAGGACAATACACGGGCAGGAAATGGTCAGAGAGGACAATACACGGGCAGAAAATGGTCAGAGAGGACAATACACGGGCAGGAAATGGTCAGAGAGGACAATACACGGGCAGGAAATGTTCAGAGAGGACAATACACGGGCAGGAAATGGTCAGAGAGGACAATACACGGGCAGGAAATGGTCAGAGAGGACAATACATGGGCAGGAAATGGTCAGAGAGGACAATACATGGCAAGGAAATGGTCAGAGAGGACAAACATGGGCAGGAAATGGTCAGAGAGGACAATACACGGGCAGGAAATGGTCAGAGAGGACAATACACAGGCAGGAAATGGTCAGAGAGGACAATACACGGCCAGGAAATGGTCAGAGAGGACAATACATGGCCAGGAAATGGTCAGATAGGACAATACAGGGGTAGCAAATGGTCAGAGAGGACAATACACGGGCAGGAAATGGTCAGAGAGGACAATACACGGCCAGGAAATGGTCAGAGAGGACAATACACGGGCAGGAAATGGTCAGAGAGGACAATACACGGGCAGGAAATGGTCAGAGAGGACAATACACGGGCAGGAAATGGTCAGATAGGACAATACACGGGCAGGAAATGGTCAGAGAGGACAATACATGGCAAGGAAATGGTCAGAGAGGACAATACATGGCAAGGAAATGGTCAGAGAGGACAATACATGGCAAGGAAATGGTCAGAGAGGACAATACATGGCAAGGAAATGGTCAGAGAGGACAATACACGGGCAGGAAATGGTCAGAGAGGACAATACACGGGCAGGAAATGGTCAGAGAGGACAATACATGGCAAGGAAATGGTCAGAGAGGACAATACATGGCAAGGAAATGGTCAGAGAGGACAATACACGGGCAGGAAATGGTCAGAGAGGACAATACACGGGCAGGAAATGGTCAGAGAGGACAATACATGGCAAGGAAATGGTCAGAGAGGACAATACACGGGCAGGAAATGGTCAGAGAGGACAATACACGGGCAGGAAATGGTCAGAGAGGACAATACACGGGCAGGAAATGGTCAGAGAGGACAATACACGGGCAGGAAATGGTCAGAGAGGACAATACATGGGCAGGAAATGGTCAGATAGGACAATCCATGGGCAGGAAATGGTCAGATAGGACAATACACGGGCAGGAAATGGTCAGAGAGGACAATACACGGGCAGGAAATGGTCAGAGAGGACAATACATGGGCAGGAAATGGTCAGAGAGGACAATACATGGGCAGGAAATGGTCAGAGAGGACAATACATGGCAAGGAAATGGTCAGGGAGGACAAACATGGGCAGGAAATGGTCAGAGAGGACAATACACAGGCAGGAAATGGTCATAGAGGACAATACACGGGCAGGAAATGGTCAGATAGGACAATACACGGCCAGGAAATGGTTGTATAGGACAATACATGGGCAGGAAATGGTCAGAGAGGACAATACACGGCCAGGAAATGGTCAGATAGGACAATACATGGGCAGGAAATGGTCAGATAGGACAATACACGGGCAGGAAATGGTCAGAGAGGACAATACATGGGCAGGAAATGGTCAGATAGGACAATACACGGGCAGGAAATGGTCAGAGAGGACAATACACGGGCAGGAAATGGGCAGAGAGGACAATACACAGGTAGGAAATGGTCAGAGAGGACAATACACGGCCAGGAAATGGTCAGAGAGGACAATACATGGGCAGGAAATGGTCAGAGAGGACAATACACGGCGAGGAAATGGTCAGAGAGGACAATACATGGGCAGGAAATGGTCAGAGAGGACAATACACGGCGAGGAAATGGTCAGAGAGGACAATACACGGGCAGGAAATGGTCAGCGAGGACAATACACGGGCAGGAAACTACCAGAGAGGACAATACACGGCCAGGAAATGGTCAGAGAGGACAATAAATCCAGCTTTCTCGGCTGGAGCGACTACTAACTGACCCCTCGCACACCAAGTTAGTCTCCACATATTATGGGTCTCTCCTGCACACTACGACTCAAAGGCTGAGCAAAGCGGCTGCTAGCTGGAGAGCCGACATCCCTGAGCTGACGGAGGAGATCTGGCAGGAGGTATTGCCCCTCCAGGTCCCCTCTGTCATTTCGTCCCGTGACAAGGTAATACAGACCAAACTGTTATATAGATCCTACTTCACACCATGCTTACTGTTCAAACTCAGCAGAATCCCCTCAGCGCTATGCTCCCGATGCGGCGCGGCCGATGGCACGTTCTTTCATATGATGTGGGAGTGTGCTCCGATTAGGAAGTTCTGGTCGGAGGTCACGGCCTTCATTAGCTCGCTGACTGAGATACCCAATATATGTAATCCTCTGAGGTGTTTACTGGGCCACATTGATGACGAGACTATATCTAAGAATATGCAAACCTTCCTGCGGATAGTACTGTTCTATGCTAAGAAGTCTATAACCTTCCACTGGAAGTCTCCATCCTTACCTACCATTACCTTTTGGCTCACCACCATCAATCGTGCTATACCGCTGTATAAGATGACATATGAGGCCAGAGGGTGTCCAAAAAAATTCTTGAAGGTCTGGGGCTCTTGGGTTGATTCCGAGAGCACCATACCTCCTGCTCCTTGAACTTTGACTGATACCTCTGCCCGTTGAATAGATCTAAGTGAGTAAATTAACGATTCTGTTGTTTTTCTCCCACCTTTCTCTGTGCGTTTTTATGAAAATGCTCAATGTGTACCAGCTACCAAAGTTTTGTAAAATGATGTACCGGGCGATGTTCGCCTAGGATGTGTGTTTGTTGTATTGTCTGTTTTGTATGTACAAAAATTTCAAAATAAAAAATTACCTTTAAAAAAAGAGAGGACAATAAACGGGCAGGAAATGGTCAGAGAGGACAATACACGGGCAGGAAATGGTCAGAGAGGACAATACACGGCGAGGAAATGGTCAGAGAGGACAATACACGGGCAGGAAATGGTCAGAGAGGACAATAAACGGCCAGGAAATGGTCAGAGAGGACAATAGACGGCCAGGAAATAGTCAGAGAGGACAATACACGGCCAGGAAATGGGCAGAGAGGACAATACACGGGCAGGAAATGGTCAGAGAGGACAATACACGGGCAGGAAATGGTCAGAGAGGACAATACACGGGCAGGAAATGGGCAGAGAGGACAATACACGGGCAGGAAATGGTCAGAGAGGACAATACACGGGCAGGAAATGGTCAGAGAGGACAATACACGGCCAGGAAATGGGCAGAGAGGACAATACACGGGCAGGAAATTGTCAGAGAGGACAATACACGGGCAGGAAATGGTCAGAGAGGAAAATACACGGGCAGGAAATGGTCAGAGAGGACAATACACGGCCAGGAAATGGTCAGAGAGGACAATACACGGCGAGGAAATGGTCAGAGAGGACGATACACGGCCAGGAAATGGTCAGAGAGGACAATACACGGGCAGGAAATGGTCAGATAGGACAATACACGGCCAGGAAATGGTCAGAGAGGACAATACACGGGCAGGAAATGGTCAGATAGGACAATACACGGGCAGGAAATGGTCAGAGAGGACAATACACGGACAGGAAATAGTCAGATAGGACAATACACGGGCAGGAAACTACCAGAGAGGACAATACACAGGCAGGAAATGGTCAGAGAGGACAATACACGGGCAGGAAATGGTCAGAGAGGACAATAAACGGCCAGGAAATGGTCAGAGAGGACAATAGACGGCCAGGAAATAGTCAGAGAGGACAATACACGGCCAGGAAATGGGCAGAGAGGACAATACACGGGCAGGAAATGGTCAGAGAGGACAATACACGGGCAGGAAATGGTCAGAGAGGACAATACACGGGCAGGAAACTACCAGAGAGGACAATACACGGGCAGGAAATGGGCAGAGAGGACAATACACGGGCAGGAAATGGTCAGAGAGGACAATACACGGGCAGGAAATGGTCAGAGAGGACAATACACGGGCAGGAAATGGGCAGAGAGGACAATACACGGGCAGGAAATGGTCAGAGAGGACAATACACGGGCAGGAAATGGTCAGAGAGGACAATACACGGGCAGGAAATGGTCAGAGAGGACAATACACGGCCAGGAAATGGTCAGAGAGGACAATACACGGCGAGGAAATGGTCAGAGAGGACAATACACGGCCAGGAAATGGTCAGAGAGGACAATACACGGGCAGGAAATGGTCAGATAGGACAATACACGGCCAGGAAATGGTCAGAGAGGACAATACACGGCCAGGAAATGGTCAGATAGGACAATACACGGGCAGGAAATGGTCAGAGAGGACAATACACGGACAGGAAATAGTCAGATAGGACAATACACGGACAGGAAACTACCAGAGAGGACAATACACAGGCAGGAAATGGTCAGAGAGGACAATAAACGGCCAGGAAATGGTCAGAGAGGACAATAGACGGCCAGGAAATAGTCAGAGAGGACAATACACGGACAGGAAATAGTCAGATAGGACAATACACGGACAGGAAACTACCAGAGAGGACAATACACGGGCAGGAAATGGTCAGAGAGGACAATAAACGGCCAGGAAATGGTCAGAGAGGACAATAGACGGCCAGGAAATAGTCAGAGAGGACAATACACGGCCAGGAAATGGGCAGAGAGGACAATACACGGGCAGGAAATGGTCAGAGAGGACAATACACGGGCAGGAAATGGTCAGAGAGGACAATACACGGGCAGGAAATGGGCAGAGAGGACAATACACGGGCAGGAAATGGTCAGAGAGGACAATACACGGGCAGGAAATGGTCAGAGAGGACAATACACGGCCAGGAAATGGGCAGAGAGGACAATACACGGGCAGGAAATTGTCAGAGAGGACAATACACGGGCAGGAAATGGTCAGAGAGGAAAATACACGGGCAGGAAATGGTCAGAGAGGACAATACACGGCCAGGAAATGGTCAGAGAGGACAATACACGGCGAGGAAATGGTCAGAGAGGACAATACACGGCCAGGAAATGGTCAGAGAGGACAATACACGGGCAGGAAATGGTCAGATAGGACAATACACGGCCAGGAAATGGTCAGAGAGGACAATACACGGGCAGGAAATGGTCAGATAGGACAATACACGGGCAGGAAATGGTCAGAGAGGACAATACACGGACAGGAAATAGTCAGATAGGACAATACACGGGCAGGAAACTACCAGAGAGGACAATACACAGGCAGGAAATGGTCAGAGAGGACAATACACGGGCAGGAAATGGTCAGAGAGGACAATAAACGGCCAGGAAATGGTCAGAGAGGACAATAGACGGCCAGGAAATAGTCAGAGAGGACAATACACGGCCAGGAAATGGGCAGAGAGGACAATACACGGGCAGGAAATGGTCAGAGAGGACAATACACGGGCAGGAAATGGTCAGAGAGGACAATACACGGGCAGGAAACTACCAGAGAGGACAATACACGGGCAGGAAATGGGCAGAGAGGACAATACACGGGCAGGAAATGGTCAGAGAGGACAATACACGGGCAGGAAATGGTCAGAGAGGACAATACACGGGCAGGAAATGGGCAGAGAGGACAATACACGGGCAGGAAATGGTCAGAGAGGACAATACACGGGCAGGAAATGGTCAGAGAGGACAATACACGGGCAGGAAATGGTCAGAGAGGACAATACACGGCCAGGAAATGGTCAGAGAGGACAATACACGGCCAGGAAATGGTCAGAGAGGACAATACACGGCCAGGAAATGGTCAGAGAGGACAATACACGGGCAGGAAATGGTCAGATAGGACAATACACGGCCAGGAAATGGTCAGAGAGGACAATACACGGCCAGGAAATGGTCAGATAGGACAATACACGGGCAGGAAATGGTCAGAGAGGACAATACACGGACAGGAAATAGTCAGATAGGACAATACACGGACAGGAAACTACCAGAGAGGACAATACACAGGCAGGAAATGGTCAGAGAGGACAATACACAGGCAGGAAATGGTCAGAGAGGACAATACACGGCCAGGAAATGGTCAGAGAGGACAATACACGGGCAGGAAATGGTCAGAGAGGACAATAAATGGGCAGGAAATGGTCAGAGAGGACAATACACGGGCAGGAAATGGTCAGAGAGGACAATACACGGGCAGGAAATGGTCAGAGAGGACAATACACGGGCAGGAAATGGTCAGAGAGGACAATACACGGGCAGGAAATGTTCAGAGAGGACAATACACGGGCAGGAAATGGTCAGAGAGGACAATACACGGGCAGGAAATGGTCAGAGAGGACAATACATGGGCAGGAAATGGTCAGAGAGGACAATACATGGCAAGGAAATGGTCAGAGAGGACAAACATGGGCAGGAAATGGTCAGAGAGGACAATACACGGGCAGGAAATGGTCAGAGAGGACAATACACGGGCAGGAAATGGTCAGATAGGACAATACACGGCCAGGAAATGGTCAGAGAGGACAATACATGGCCAGGAAATGGTCAGATAGAACAATACACGGGTAGCAAATGGTCAGAGAGGACAATACACGGGCAGGAAATGGTCAGAGAGGACAATACACGGCCAGGAAATGGTCAGAGAGGACAATACACGGGCAGGAAATGGTCAGAGAGGACAATACACGGGCAGGAAATGGTCAGATAGGACAATACACGGGCAGGAAATGGTCAGAGAGGACAATACATGGCAAGGAAATGGTCAGAGAGGACAATACATGGCAAGGAAATGGTCAGAGAGGACAATACACGGGCAGGAAATGGTCAGAGAGGACAATACACGGGCAGGAAATGGTCAGAGAGGACAATACATGGCAAGGAAATGGTCAGAGAGGACAATACATGGCAAGGAAATGGTCAGAGAGGACAATACACGGGCAGGAAATGGTCAGAGAGTACAATACACGGGCAGGAAATGGTCAGAGAGGACAATACATGGCAAGGAAATGGTCAGAGAGGACAATACACGGGCAGGAAATGGTCAGAGAGGACAATAAACGGCCAGGAAATGGTCAGAGAGGACAATACACGGCGAGGAAATGGTCAGAGAGGACAATACACGGCCAGGAAATGGTCAGAGAGGACAATACACGGGCAGGAAATGGTCAGATAGGACAATACACGGCCAGGAAATGGTCAGAGAGGACAATACACGGCCAGGAAATGGTCAGATAGGACAATACACGGGCAGGAAATGGTCAGAGAGGACAATACACGGACAGGAAATAGTCAGATAGGACAATACACGGGCAGGAAACTACCAGAGAGGACAATACACAGGCAGGAAATGGTCAGAGAGGACAATACACAGGCAGGAAATGGTCAGAGAGGACAATACACGGCCAGGAAATGGTCAGAGAGGACAATACACGGGCAGGAAATGGTCAGAGAGGACAATAAATGGGCAGGAAATGGTCAGAGAGGACAATACACGGGCAGGAAATGGTCAGAGAGGACAATACACGGGCAGGAAATGGTCAGAGAGGACAATACACGGGCAGGAAATGGTCAGAGAGGACAATACACGGGCAGGAAATGGTCAGAGAGGACAATACATGGGCAGGAAATGGTCAGAGAGGACAATACATGGCAAGGAAATGGTCAGAGAGGACAAACATGGGCAGGAAATGGTCAGAGAGGACAATACACGGGCAGGAAATGGTCAGAGAGGACAATACACGGGCAGGAAATGGTCAGATAGGACAATACACGGCCAGGAAATGGTCAGAGAGGACAATACATGGCCAGGAAATGGTCAGATAGAACAATACACGGGTAGCAAATGGTCAGAGAGGACAATACACGGGCAGGAAATGGTCAGAGAGGACAATACACGGCCAGGAAATGGTCAGAGAGGACAATACACGGGCAGGAAATGGTCAGAGAGGACAATACACGGGCAGGAAATGGTCAGAGAGGACAATACACGGCCAGGAAATGGTCAGATAGGACAATACACGGGCAGGAAATGGTCAGAGAGGACAATACACGGACAGGAAATAGTCAGATAGGACAATACACGGGCAGGAAACTACCAGAGAGGACAATACACAGGCAGGAAATGGTCAGAGAGGACAATACACAGGCAGGAAATGGTCAGAGAGGACAATACACGGCCAGGAAATGGTCAGAGAGGACAATACACGGGCAGGAAATGGTCAGAGAGGACAATAAATGGGCAGGAAATGGTCAGAGAGGACAATACACGGGCAGGAAATGGTCAGAGAGGACAATACACGGGCAGGAAATGGTCAGAGAGGACAATACACGGGCAGGAAATGGTCAGAGAGGACAATACACGGGCAGGAAATGTTCAGAGAGGACAATACACGGGCAGGAAATGGTCAGAGAGGACAATACACGGGCAGGAAATGGTCAGAGAGGACAATACATGGGCAGGAAATGGTCAGAGAGGACAATACATGGCAAGGAAATGGTCAGAGAGGACAAACATGGGCAGGAAATGGTCAGAGAGGACAATACACGGGCAGGAAATGGTCAGAGAGGACAATACACGGGCAGGAAATGGTCAGAGAGGACAATACACGGCCAGGAAATGGTCAGAGAGGACAATACATGGCCAGGAAATGGTCAGATAGAACAATACACGGGTAGCAAATGGTCAGAGAGGACAATACACGGGCAGGAAATGGTCAGAGAGGACAATACACGGCCAGGAAATGGTCAGAGAGGACAATACACGGGCAGGAAATGGTCAGAGAGGACAATACACGGGCAGGAAATGGTCAGAGAGGACAATACACGGGCAGGAAATGGTCAGATAGGACAATACACGGGCAGGAAATGGTCAGAGAGGACAATACATGGCAAGGAAATGGTCAGAGAGGACAATACATGGCAAGGAAATGGTCAGAGAGGACAATACACGGGCAGGAAATGGTCAGAGAGGACAATACACGGGCAGGAAATGGTCAGAGAGGACAATACATGGCAAGGAAATGGTCAGAGAGGACAATACATGGCAAGGAAATGGTCAGAGAGGACAATACACGGGCAGGAAATGGTCAGAGAGTACAATACACGGGCAGGAAATGGTCAGAGAGGACAATACATGGCAAGGAAATGGTCAGAGAGGACAATACACGGGCAGGAAATGGTCAGAGAGGACAATAAACGGCCAGGAAATGGTCAGAGAGGACAATACACGGGCAGGAAGTGGTCAGAGAGGACAATACACGGGCAGGAAATGGTCAGAGAGGACAATACACGGGCAGGAAATGGTCAGAGAGGACAATACACGGGCAGGAAATGGTCAGAGAGGACAATACATGGGCAGGAAATGGTCAGATAGGACAATCCATGGGCAGGAAATGGTCAGATAGGACAATACACGGGCAGGAAATGGTCAGAGAGGACAATACACGGGCAGGAAATGGTCAGAGAGGACAATACATGGGCAGGAAATGGTCAGAGAGGACAATACATGGGCAGGAAATGGTCAGAGAGGACAATACATGGCAAGGAAATGGTCAGAGAGGACAAACATGGGCAGGAAATGGTCAGAGAGGACAATACACAGGCAGGAAATGGTCATAGAGGACAATACACGGGCAGGAAATGGTCAGATAGGACAATACACGGCCAGGAAATGGTTGTATAGGACAATACATGGGCAGGAAATGGTCAGAGAGGACAATACACGGCCAGGAAATGGTCAGAGAGGACAAACATGGGCAGGAAATGGTCAGAGAGGACAATACACGGCCAGGAAATGGTCAGAGAGGACAATACACAGGCAGGAAATGGTCAGAGAGGACAATACACGGCCAGGAAATGGTCAGAGAGGACAATACACGGGCAGGAAATGGTCATAGAGGACAATACACTGCCAGGAAATGGTCAGATAGGACAATACATGGGCAGGAAATGGTCAGATAGGAAAATACACGGGCAGGAAATGGTCAGAGAGGACAATACATGGGCAGGAAATGGTCAGATAGGACAATACACGGGCAGGAAATGGTCAGAGAGGACAATACATGGGCAGGAAATGGTCAGATAGGACAATACACGGGCAGGAAATGGTCAGAGAGGACAATACATGGGCAGGAAATGGTCAGATAGGACAATACACGGGCAGGAAATGGTCAGAGAGGACAATACACGGGCAGGAAATGGTCAGAGAGGACAATACATGGGCAGGAAATGGTCAGAGAGGACAATACATGGCAAGGAAATGGTCAGAGAGGACAAACATGGGCAGGAAATGGTCAGAGAGGACAATACACGGGCAGGAAATGGTCAGAGAGGACAATACACGGGCAGGAAATGGTCAGAGAGGACAATACACGGGCAGGAAATGGTCAGAGAGGACAATACACGGGCAGGAAATGGTCAGAGAGGACAATACACGGGCAGGAAATGGTCAGAGAGGACAATACACAGCCAGGAAATGGTCAGAGAGGACAATACACAGTGAGGAAATGGGCAGAGAGGACAATACAGGGGCAGGAAATGGTCAGAGAGGACAATACACGGGCAGGAAATGGTCAGAGAGGACAATACACGGCCAGGAAATGGTCAGAGAGGACAATACACGGCCAGGAAATGGTCAGAGAGGACAATACACGGGCAGGAAATGGTCAGAGAGGACAATACACTGCCAGGAAATGGTCAGAGAGGACAATACACGGGCAGGAAATGGTCAGATAGGACAATACATGGGCAGGAAATGGTCAGAGAGGACAATACACGGGCAGGAAATGGTCAGATAGGACAATACATGGGCAGGAAATGGTCAGAGAGGACAATACACGGGCAGGAAATGGTCAGATAGGACAATACATGGGCAGGAAATGGTCAGAGAGGACAATACACGGGCAGGAAATGGTCAGAGAGGACAATACATGGGCAGGAAATGGTCAGAGAGGACAAACATGGGCATGAAATGGTCAGAGAGGACAATACATGGGCAGGAAATGGTCAGAGAGGACAATACATGGCAAGGAAATGGTCAGAGAGGACAAACATGGGCAGGAAATGGTCAGAGAGGACAATACACGGGCAGGAAATGGTCAGATAGGACAATACACGGGCAGGAAATGGTCAGAGAGGACAATACACGGGCAGGAAATGGTCAGAGAGGACAATACACGGGCAGGAAATGGTCAGAGAGGACAATACACGGGCAGGAAATGGTCAGAGAGAACAATACACGGGCAGGAAATGGTCAGAGAGGACAATACACGGGCAGGAAATGGTCAGATAGGACAATACACGGGCAGGAAATGGTCAGAGAGGACAATACACGGGCAGGAAATGGTCAGAGAGGACAATACACGGCCAAGTCTGGGGAAGCCATGACTATACACAGGCAACAGACTGGCAATGGCCATAAACAGGCAATCTTCTATCTAGATTGTAAGCTCTAACGTCGAGCCGGGCCCTCTGATCCCTCCTGTATTGATTCGTATTGTGACTGTACTGTCTTCCCTGATGTAAAGCGCTGCGCAAACTGTTGGCGCTCTATAAATCCTGTATAATAATAATCTTCACCCCTCCTGTCTGTACCATGGTCAGGTCTCCAGCCAGCGAGGGGCTTTTTTCCTGCGATCCATCAGAATCCACCATAATCTTGTCGCCTCACTGACTCCAATAGTAGAAAGATTTGGGGGAACGGATGGATTTTGGGGGGGTTCCCTATTTCCCGGTCAGAACGGAGAACTTCTCAGATTGTTGTGGAAATGAGAAGACGGAAAATTCGATTGCAGAAACTTCATCCCCAGAGCTTGATAATTACTCGCGCTTGCTTTCAATAAACGACGGCGGCAGACATGAAACGCTCCACTCCAGGAACCGCAAAAAAGCTTTAAAATGGAAATTAATGAATATAAATGTAGAAATTATCATTATTTTCTCAAAGGGAGAAATTATTTTTTGATAATACATTCAGAATTATGCGGAGACAGAAATGTCAATTACATTCTTAGCGGAGGTGGTGAGAGGCCGAGAGAAGGCATTCCTTCCAGACTACAGAGAGGAATAAATACCCCCCCCCCCCAGACAGAGCCTCATTGTTGTGCTGCAGATACAACCCCCACCACCCTATAATACAGGACCCCAATAATCATCCTACAGGACAGGAACCCCCACCACCCTATAACACAGGACCCCAATAATCATCCTACAGGACAGGAACCCCCATCATCCTATAATCCAGAACCCCCATCATCCTACAGGACAGGAACCCCCATCATCCTACAGGACAGGAACCCCAATCATCCTATAATCCAGAACCCCCACCAACCTATAATACAGGACCCCAATCATCCTACAGGACAGGAACCCCCATCCTATAATCCAAGACCCCAATCATTTTACAGGACAGGAACCCCCATCATCCTACAGGACAGGAACCCCAATCATCCTATAATCCAGAACCCCCACCAACCTATAATACAGGACCCCAATCATCCTACAGGACAGGAACCCCCATCCTATAATCCAAGACCCCAATCATTTTACAGGACAGGAACCCCCATCATCCTACAGGACAGGAACCCCAATCATCCTATAATCCAGAACCCCCACCAACCTATAATACAGGACCCCAATCATCCTACAGGACAGGAACCCCCATCCTATAATCCAAGACCCCAATCATTTTACAGGACAGGAACCCCCATCATCCTACAGGACAGGAACCCCCATCATCCTATAATCCAGAACCCCCACCACCCTATAATACAGGACCCCAATAATCATCCTACACAACAGGAACCCCCATCATCCTATAATCCAGAACCCCCATAATCCTACACAACAGGAACCCCCATTATCCTACAGGACAGGAACCCCCATCATCCTACAGGACAGGAACCCCCATCATCCTATAATCCAGAACCCCCACCACCCTATAATACAGGACCCCAATCATCCTACAGGACAGGAACCCCCATCATCCTATAATCCAGAACCCCAATCATCCTACAGGACAGGAACCCCCATCATCCTACAGGACAGGAACCCCCATCATCCTATAATCCAGAACCCCCATCATCCTACAGGACAGGAACCCCCATCATCCTACAGGACAGGAACCCCCATCATCCTACAGGACAGGAACCCCAATCATCCTACAGGACAGGAACCCCCATCATCCTATAATCCAGAACCCCCACAACCCTATAATACAGGACCCCAATCATCCTACAGGACAGGAACCCCCATCATCCTACAGGACAGGAACCCCCATCATCCTATAATCCAGAACCCCATTATCCTATAATCCAGAACCCCCATCATCCTACAGGACAGGAACCCCCATCATCCTACAGGACAGGAACCCCCATCATCCTACAGGACAGGAACCCCAATCATCCTATAATCCAGAACCCCCACCACCCTATAATACAGGACCCCAATCATCCTACAGGACAGGCACCCCCATCATCCTATAATCCAGAACCCCCACCACCCTATAATACAGGACCCCAATCATCCTACAGGACAGGAACCCCCATCATCCTATAATCCAGAACCCCCACCACCCTATAATACAGGACCCCAATCATCCTACAGGACAGGAACCCCCATCATCCTATAATCCAGAACCCCCATCATCCTATAATCCGGAACCCCCATCATCCTACAGGACAGGAACCCCCATCATCCTACAGGACAGGAACCCCCATCATCCTACAGGACAGGAACCCCTATCATCCTATAATCCAGAACCCCCATCATCCTATAATCCGGAACCCCCATCATCCTACAGGACAGGAACCCCCATCATCCTATAATCCAGAACCCCAATCATCCTACAGGACAGGAACCCCAATCATCCTATAATCCAGAACCCCCACCACCCTATAATACAGGACCCCAATCATCCTACAGGACAGGAACCCCCATCATCCTATAATCCAGAACCCCCATCATCCTACAGGACAGGAACCCCCATCATCCTACAGGACAGGAACCCCCATCATCCTACAGGACAGGAACCCCCCATCATCCTACAGGACAGGAACCCCCATCATCCTATAATCCAGAACCCCATCATCCTACAGGACAGGAACCCCCATCATCCTACAGGACAGGAACCCCCCCATCATCCTACAGAACAGGAACCCCAATCATCCTATAATCCAGAACCCCCACCACCCTATAATACAGGACCCCAATCATCCTACAGGACAGGAACCCCCATCATCCTATAATACAGGACCCCAATCATCCTACAGGACAGGAACCCCCATCATCCTATAATCCAGAACCCCAATCATCCTACAGGACAGGAACCCCCATCATCCTACAGGACAGGAACCCCCATCATCCTACAGGACAGGAACCCCCATCATCCTACAGGACAGGAACCCCAATCATCCTACAGGACAGGAACCCCCATCATCCTATAATCCAGAACCCCCATCATCCTATAATACAGGACCCCAATCATCCTACAGGACAGGAACCCCCATCATCCTATAATCCAGAACCCCCATCATCCTACAGGACAGGAACCCCCATCATCCTACAGGACAGGAACCCCCCATCATCCTACAGGACAGGAACCCCCATCATCCTACAGGACAGGAACCCCCCATCATCCTACAGGACAGGAACCCCCATCATCCTACAGGACAGGAACCCCCCATCATCCTACAGGACAGGAACCCCCATCATCCTATAATCCAGAACCCCCATCATCCTACAGGACAGGAACCCCCATCATCCACCATCAGAAAGCCGTTTTCTTGTTACAGAATTTGTGACGTTATTTTGACGCACAAAGTCGGAGATAAAATGACATAAATGGTGGAATAGAAATCTCATCGATTGCTTCGGATTTCACTTTCTGGTAAATCTGCAGATTGTACAATCAGATTGTAGCACGTGAGGCAAGTGTAACTCCTCCCATTGCGCCGGGCCGCTCTCCAATCACACGTTATATGATGGCGGAAAGGCGCCGACGGCTGGAATTGTATGAAGGGGATTCTCGTGTTTTCTTTGGTCTGAGGCGAGAATTTCTTCTCGTTTTGTGGTGATTTGTCGCAGTGGGCGGCGGCGGGTTTGTCGGTTGGATGGAGTGTGTGGAGCGCGGGCAGAACGGCACCCGTGGGATTCCATCTGCTAAATTGATGGATTTGATTTAATAATCGTTTTTGGCAAAGAAACGTTTTCTTCAGATGATTCCGTCTGATCAGTGACTTCTGGTCTGCGATTCGGGAATCTCGACTTTCGTATCCGGATGTCAGATAGAAACGGCCAAATGATTGTACAATGTCTCCACACACACCAATATATATATATATCTGTACAATGTCCCCATACACACCAATATATATATATATCTGTACAATGTCCCCACACACCAATATATATATATATCTGTACAATGTCCCCACACACACCAATATATATATATATCTGTACAATGTCTCCATACACCAATATATATATATATCTGTACAATGTCCCCACACACCAATATATATATATATCTGTACAATGTCCCCACACACACCAATATATATATATATCTGTACAATGTCCCCATACACCAATATATATATATATCTGTACAATGTCTCCATACACCAATATATATATATATCTGTACAATGTCCCCATACACCAATATATATATATATCTGTACAATGTCTCCACACACACCAATATATATATATATCTGTACAATGTCCCCACACACCAATATATATATATATCTGTACAATGTCCCCATACACACCAATATATATATATATCTGTACAATGTCCCCATACACACCAATATATATATATATCTGTACAATGTCTCCATACACACCAATATATATATATATCTGTACAATGTCCCCATACACCAATATATATATATATCTGTACAATGTCCCCACACACCAATATATATATATATCTGTACAATGTCCCCATACACACCAATATATATATATATCTGTACAATGTCTCCATACACCAATATATATATATATCTGTACAATGTCCCCACACACCAATATATATATATATCTGTACAATGTCCCATACACACCAATATATATATATATCTGTACAATGTCCCCATACACCAATATATATATATATCTGTACAATGTCCCCATACACCAATATATATATATATCTGTACAATGTCCCCATACACCAATATATATATATATCTGTACAATGTCTCCATACACCAATATATATATATATCTGTACAATGTCTCCATACACCAATATATATATATATCTGTACAATGTCCCCATACACACCAATATATATATATATCTGTACAATGTCCCCATACACCAATATATATATATATCTGTACAATGTCTCCATACACACCAATATATATATATATCTGTACAATGTCTCCATACACCAATATATATATATATCTGTACAATGTCCCCATACACCAATATATATATATATCTGTACAATGTCCCCATACACCAATATATATATATATCTGTACAATGTCTCCATACACCAATATATATATATATCTGTACAATGTCCCCATACACCAATATATATATATATCTGTACAATGTCCCCACACACCAATATATATATATATCTGTACAATGTCCCCATACACCAATATATATATATATCTGTACAATGTCTCCATACACACCAATATATATATATATCTGTACAATGTCCCCATACACCAATATATATATATATCTGTACAATGTCCCCATACACCAATATATATATATCTGTACAATGTCTCCATACACCAATATATATATATATCTGTACAATGTCTCCATACACCAATATATATATATATCTGTACAATGTCCCCATACACACCAATATATATATATATCTGTACAATGTCCCCATACACACCAATATATATATATATCTGTACAATGTCCCCATACACCAATATATATATATATCTGTACAATGTCCCCATACACACCAATATATATATATATCTGTACAATGTCCCCATACACCAATATATATATATATCTGTACAATGTCTCCATACACACCAATATATATATATATCTGTACAATGTCCCCATACACCAATATATATATATATCTGTACAATGTCCCCATACACACCAATATATATATATATCTGTACAATGTCCCCACACACCAATATATATATATATCTGTACAATGTCTCCATACACACCAATATATATATATATCTGTACAATGTCCCCATACACCAATATATATATATATCTGTACAATGTCCCCATACACCAATATATATATATATCTGTACAATGTCTCCATACACCAATATATATATATATCTGTACAATGTCCCCATACACCAATATATATATATATCTGTACAATGTCCCCACACACCAATATATATATATATCTGTACAATGTCCCCATACACACCAATATATATATATATCTGTACAATGTCTCCATACACACCAATATATATATATATCTGTACAATGTCCCCATACACCAATATATATATATATCTGTACAATGTCCCCACACACCAATATATATATATATCTGTACAATGTCCCCATACACACCAATATATATATATATCTGTACAATGTCCCCATACACCAATATATATATATATCTGTACAATGTCCCCATACACACCAATATATATATATATCTGTACAATGTCCCCATACACCAATATATATATATATCTGTACAATGTCTCCATACACCAATATATATATATATCTGTACAATGTCCCCATACACCAATATATATATATATCTGTACAATGTCCCCATACACACCAATATATATATATATCTGTACAATGTCCCCATACACCAATATATATATATATCTGTACAATGTCTCCATACACACCAATATATATATATATCTGTACAATGTCCCCACACACCAATATATATATATATCTGTACAATGTCCCCACACACCAATATATATATATATCTGTACAATGTCCCCATACACACCAATATATATATATATCTGTACAATGTCTCCATACACCAATATATATATATATCTGTACAATGTCCCCATACACCAATATATATATATATCTGTACAATGTCCCCACACACCAATATATATATATATCTGTACAATGTCTCCATACACCAATATATATATATATCTGTACAATGTCCCCATACACCAATATATATATATATCTGTACAATGTCCCCATACACACCAATATATATATATATCTGTACAATGTCCCCATACACACCAATATATATATATATCTGTACAATGTCTCCACACACCAATATATATATATATCTGTACAATGTCCCCATACACCAATATATATATATATCTGTACAATGTCTCCATACACCAATATATATATATATCTGTACAATGTCCCCACACACCAATATATATATATATCTGTACAATGTCCCCATACACCAATATATATATATATCTGTACAATGTCCCCATACACCAATATATATATATATCTGTACAATGTCTCCATACACCAATATATATATATATCTGTACAATGTCCCCATACACACCAATATATATATATATCTGTACAATGTCCCCATACACCAATATATATATATATCTGTACAATGTCCCCATACACACCAATATATATATATATCTGTACAATGTCTCCACACACCAATATATATATATATCTGTACAATGTCCCCATACACCAATATATATATATATCTGTACAATGTCCCCATACACACCAATATATATATATATCTGTACAATGTCCCCATACACCAATATATATATATATCTGTACAATGTCTCCATACACCAATATATATATATATCTGTACAATGTCCCCATACACCAATATATATATATATCTGTACAATGTCCCCATACACACCAATATATATATATATCTGTACAATGTCCCCATACACCAATATATATATATATCTGTACAATGTCCCCATACACACCAATATATATATATATCTGTACAATGCCCCATACACCAATATATATATATATCTGTACAATGTCCCCATACACCAATATATATATATCTGTACAATGTCACCAATATATATCTGTACATGTCCCATACACCAATATATATATATATCTGTACAATGTCCCCACACACCAATATATATATATATCTGTACAATGTCTCCATACACACCAATATATATATATATCTGTACAATGTCCCCATACACCAATATATATATATATCTGTACAATGTCCCCACACACCAATATATATATATCTGTACAATGTCCCCACACACACCAATATATATATATATCTGTACAATGTCCCCATACACCAATATATATATATATCTGTACAATGTCCCCACACACCAATATATATATATATCTGTACAATGTCCCCATACACCAATATATATATATATCTGTACAATGTCTCCATACACACCAATATATATATATATCTGTACAATGTCCCCATACACCAATATATATATATATCTGTACAATGTCCCCATACACACCAATATATATATATATCTGTACAATGTCCCCATACACCAATATATATATATATCTGTACAATGTCCCCATACACCAATATATATATATATCTGTACAATGTCCCCATACACCAATATATATATATATCTGTACAATGTCCCCATACACCAATATATATATATATCTGTACAATGTCTCCATACACACCAATATATATATATATCTGTACAATGTCTCCATACACACCAATATATATATATATCTGTACAATGTCCCCATACACCAATATATATATATATCTGTACAATGTCCCCACACACCAATATATATATATATCTGTACAATGTCCCCACACACCAATATATATATATATCTGTACAATGTCCCCACACACCAATATATATATATATCTGTACAATGTCCCCACACACCAATATATATATATATCTGTACAATGTCCCCACACACCAATATATATATATATCTGTACAATGTCTCCATACACCAATATATATATATATCTGTACAATGTCCCCATACACCAATATATATATATATCTGTACAATGTCTCCATACACACCAATATATATATATATCTGTACAATGTCCCCATACACCAATATATATATATATCTGTACAATGTCTCCATACACACCAATATATATATATATCTGTACAATGTCCCCACACACCAATATATATATATATCTGTACAATGTCCCCATACACACCAATATATATATATATCTGTACAATGTCCCCATACACCAATATATATATATATCTGTACAATGTCTCCATACACCAATATATATATATATCTGTACAATGTCCCCATACACACCAATATATATATATATCTGTACAATGTCCCCATACACCAATATATATATATATCTGTACAATGTCCCATACACCAATATATATATATATCTGTACAATGTCCCCATACACACCAATATATATATATATCTGTACAATGTCCCCACACACCAATATATATATATATCTGTACAATGTCCCCATACACCAATATATATATATATCTGTACAATGTCCCCATACACACCAATATATATATATATCTGTACAATGTCCCATACACACCAATATATATATATATCTGTACAATGTCCCCATACACACCAATATATATATATATCTGTACAATGTCCCCATACACACCAATATATATATATATCTGTACAATGTCCCCACACACCAATATATATATATATCTGTACAATGTCTCCATACACCAATATATATATATATCTGTACAATGTCCCCACACACCAATATATATATATATCTGTACAATGTCCCCATACACCAATATATATATATATCTGTACAATGTCCCCATACACCAATATATATATATATCTGTACAATGTCCCCACACACCAATATATATATATATCTGTACAATGTCCCCATACACACCAATATATATATATATCTGTACAATGTCCCCATCACACCAATATATATATATATCTGTACAATGTCCCACACACCAATATATATATATATCTGTACAATGTCCCATACACCAATATATATATATATCTGTACAATGTCCCCATACACACCAATATATATATATATCTGTACAATGTCCCCACACACACCAATATATATATATATCTGTACAATGTCCCCATACACCAATATATATATATATCTGTACAATGTCTCCATACACACCAATATATATATATATCTGTACAATGTCTCCATACACCAATATATATATATATCTGTACAATGTCCCCATACACACCAATATATATATATATCTGTACAATGTCCCATACACCAATATATATATATATCTGTACAATGTCCCCATACACACCAATATATATATATATCTGTACAATGTCTCCACACACCAATATATATATATATCTGTACAATGTCCCCATACACACCAATATATATATATATCTGTACAATGTCCCCATACACCAATATATATATATATCTGTACAATGTCCCCATACACCAATATATATATATATCTGTACAATGTCCCCATACACCAATATATATATATCTGTACAATGTCTCCATACACACCAATATATATATATATCTGTACAATGTCCCCACACACCAATATATATATATATCTGTACAATGTCCCCACACACCAATATATATATATATCTGTACAATGTCCCCATACACCAATATATATATATATCTGTACAATGTCCCCATACACACCAATATATATATATATCTGTACAATGTCCCCATACACCAATATATATATATATCTGTACAATGTCTCCACACACACCAATATATATATATATCTGTACAATGTCTCCATACACACCAATATATATATATATCTGTACAATGTCTCCATACACACCAATATATATATATATCTGTACAATGTCCCCATACACCAATATATATATATATCTGTACAATGTCTCCATACACCAATATATATATATATCTGTACAATGTCCCCATACACCAATATATATATATATCTGTACAATGTCTCCATACACACCAATATATATATATATCTGTACAATGTCTCCATACACCAATATATATATATATCTGTACAATGTCTCCATACACCCAATATATATATATATCTGTACAATGTCCCCATACACCAATATATATATATATCTGTACAATGTCCCCATACACACCAATATATATATATATCTGTACAATGTCCCCATACACCAATATATATATATATCTGTACAATGTCTCCATACACCAATATATATATATATCTGTACAATGTCCCCATACACCAATATATATATATATCTGTACAATGTCCCCATACACCAATATATATATATATCTGTACAATGTCCCCATACACCAATATATATATATATCTGTACAATGTCCCCATACACACCAATATATATATATATCTGTACAATGTCCCCATACACCAATATATATATATATCTGTACAATGTCCCCATACACACCAATATATATATATATCTGTACAATGTCCCCATACACCAATATATATATATATCTGTACAATGTCCCCATACACACCAATATATATATATCTGTACAATGTCCCCATACACACCAATATATATATATATCTGTACAATGTCCCCATACACCAATATATATATATATCTGTACAATGTCCCCATACACCAATATATATATATATCTGTACAATGTCTCCATACCACCAATATATATATATATCTGTACAATGTCCCCATACACCAATATATATATATATCTGTACAATGTCCCCATACACCAATATATATATATATCTGTACAATGTCCCCATACACCAATATATATATATATCTGTACAATGTCCCCATACACACCAATATATATATATATCTGTACAATGTCCCCATACACCAATATATATATATATCTGTACAATGTCTCCATACACCAATATATATATATATCTGTACAATGTCTCCATACACCAATATATATATATCTGTACAATGTCCCCATACACCAATATATATATATATCTGTACAATGTCTCCATACACACCAATATATATATATATCTGTACAATGTCCCCATACACCAATATATATATATATCTGTACAATGTCTCCATACACCAATATATATATATATCTGTACAATGTCCCCATACACACCAATATATATATATATCTGTACAATGTCCCCATACACCAATATATATATATATCTGTACAATGTCCCATACACACCAATATATATATATATCTGTACAATGTCCCCATACACCAATATATATATATATCTGTACAATGTCCCATACACACCAATATATATATATATCTGTACAATGTCCCCATACACCAATATATATATATATCTGTACAATGTCTCCATACACACCAATATATATATATATCTGTACAATGTCCCCATACACCAATATATATATATATCTGTACAATGTCTCCATACACACCAATATATATATATATCTGTACAATGTCTCCATACACACCAATATATATATATATCTGTACAATGTCCCCATACACACCAATATATATATATATCTGTACAATGTCCCCATACACACCAATATATATATATATCTGTACAATGTCCCCATACACCAATATATATATATATCTGTACAATGTCCCCATACACCAATATATATATATATCTGTACAATGTCCCCATACACCAATATATATATATATCTGTACAATGTCTCCATACACCAATATATATATATATCTGTACAATGTCCCCATACACCAATATATATATATATCTGTACAATGTCCCCATACACACCAATATATATATATATCTGTACAATGTCCCCATACACCAATATATATATATATCTGTACAATGTCTCCACACACCAATATATATATATATCTGTACAATGTCTCCATACACCAATATATATATATATCTGTACAATGTCTCCATACACCAATATATATATATCTGTACAATGTCCCCATACACACCAATATATATATATATATCTGTACAATGTCTCCATACACCAATATATATATATATCTGTACAATGTCCCCACACACCAATATATATATATATCTGTACAATGTCTCCACACACCAATATATATATATATATATCTGTACAATGTCTCCATACACACCAAT
>NC_053494.1:224353010-224427148 GCF_905171775.1 Rana temporaria | reverse complement strand
TTCGGAGGTTGTCGATCGGAGGATTGGAGGTTGTGAATGACTCGGGAGGATGGAGGTTTTGATCGGAGGATTTGGTGGGTGTGATCGGAGGATGGGGTTGTTATCGGTGGATTGGAGGTTGTGATCGGAGGATCGGAGTTGTGATCGGAGGATTTAGGTTGTGATAGGAGGATTGGAGGTTGGGATCGGAGGTTGTGATCGGAGGATAGGAGGTTGTGATCGGAGGATTGGAGGTTGTGATCGGAGGTTGACGATCGGAGGAATTGGAGGTTGTGATCGGAGGATTGGAGGTTGTGATCGGAGGATCGGAGGTTGTGATCGGAGGATTGGAGGTTGTGATCGGAGGTTGTGATCGGAGGATTGGAGGTTGTGATCGGAGGATCGGATTTTGTGATCGGAGGTTGTGATGGTAGGATCGGAGGTTGTGATCGGAGGATCGGAGGTTGTGATCGGAGGATCGGAGGTTGGGATCGGAGGATTAGAGATTGTGATCGGAGGATCGGAGGTTGTGATCGGAGGATCGGAGGTTGTGATCGGAGGATCGGATTTTGTGATCGGAGGATCGGATCGGATTTTGTGATCGGAGGATTGGAGGTTGTGATCGGAGGATTGGAGGTTGTGATTGGAGGATCGGAGGTTGTGATTGGAGGATTGGAGGTTGTGATTGGAGGATTGGAGGTTGTGATCGGGGGATCGGAGGTTGTGATCGGAGGATCGGAGGTTGTGATCGGAGGATCGGAGGTTGTGATCGGAGGATTGGAGGTTGTGATCGGAGGATTGGAGGTTGGGATCGGAGGATCGGAGGTTGTGATCGGAGGATCGGAGGTTGTGATCGGAGGATCGGAGGTTGGGATCGGAGGATCGGAGGTTGGGATCGGAGGATCGGAGGTTGTGATCGGAGGATTGAAGATTACGATCGGAGGATAGGAGGTTGTGATCGGAGGATCGGAGGTTGTGATTGGAGGATTGGAGGTTGTGATCGGAGGATTTGAGGTTGTGATCGGAGGATTGGAGGTTGTGATCGGAGGATCGGAGGTTGGGATCGGAGGTTGTGATCGGAGGATTGGAGGTTGTGATCGGAGGATTTGAGGTTGTGATCGGAGGATTGAAGATTACGATCGGAGGATAGGAGGTTGTGATCGGAGGATCGGAGGTTGTGATTGGAGGATTGGAGGTTGGGATTGGAGGTTGTGATCGGAGGATTTGAGGTTGTGATCGGAGGATTGGAGGTTGTGATCGGAGGATCGGAGGTTGTGATCGGAGGATTGGAGGTTGTGATCGGAGGATTTGAGGTTGTGATCGGAGGATTGAAGATTACGATCGGAGGATAGGAGGTTGTGATCGGAGGTTGTGATTGGAGGATTGGAGGTTGTGATCGGAGGATTGGAGGTTGTGATCGGAGGATCGGAGGTTGGGATCGGAGGTTGTGATCGGAGGATTTGAGGTTGTGATCGGAGGATTGAAGATTACGATCGGAGGATAGGAGGTTGTGATCGGAGGATTGAAGATTACGATCGGAGGATAGGAGGTTGTGATCGGAGGATCGGAGGTTGTGATTGGAGGATTGGAGGTTGTGATCGGAGGATTTGAGGTTGTGATCGGAGGATCGGAGGATCGGAGGTTGGGATCGGAGGATTGGAGGTTGTGATCGGAGGATTTGAGGTTGTGATCGGAGGATTGGAGGTTGTGATCGGAGGATCGGAGGTTGGGATCGGAGGTTGTGATCGGAGGATTGGAGGTTGTGATCGGAGGATTTGAGGTTGTGATCGGAGGATTGAAGATTACGATCGGAGGATAGGAGGTTGTGATCGGAGGATCGGAGGTTGTGATTGGAGGATTGGAGGTTGTGATCGGAGGATTTGAGGTTGTGATCGGAGGATTGGAGGTTGTGATCGGAGGATCGGAGGTTGGGATCGGAGGTTGTGATCGGAGGATTGGAGGTTGTGATCGGAGGATTTGAGGTTGTGATCGGAGGATTGAAGATTACGATCGGAGGATAGGAGGTTGTGATCGGAGGATTGAAGATTACGATCGGAGGATAGGAGGTTGTGATCGGAGGATCGGAGGTTGTGATTGGAGGATTGGAGGTTGTGATCGGAGGATTTGAGGTTGTGATCGGAGGATCGGAGGTTGGGATCGGAGGATCGGAGGTTGGGATCGGAGGTTGTGATCGGAGGATTGGAGGTTGTGATCGGAGGATTTGAGGTTGTGATCGGAGGATTGAAGATTACGATCGGAGGATAGGAGGTTGTGATCGGAGGATCGGAGGTTGTGATTGGAGGATTGGAGGTTGTGATCGGAGGATTTGAGGTTGTGATCGGAGGATTGGAGGTTGTGATCGGAGGATCGGAGGTTGGGATCGGAGGTTGTGATCGGAGGATTGGAGGTTGTGATCGGAGGATCGGAGGTTGTGATCGGAGGATTGAAGATTACGATCGGAGGATAGGAGGTTGTGATCGGAGGATCGGAGGTTGTGATTGGAGGATTGGAGGTTGTGATCGGAGGATTTGAGGTTGTGATCGGAGGATTGGAGGTTGTGATCGGAGGATCGGAGGTTGGGATCGGAGGTTGTGATCGGAGGATTGGAGGTTGTGATCGGAGGATTTGAGGTTGTGATCGGAGGATCGGAGGTTGGGATCGGAGGTTGTGATCGGAGGATTGGAGGTTGTGATCGGAGGATTTGAGGTTGTGATCGGAGGATTGAAGATTACGATCGGAGGATCGGAGGTTGTGATCGGAGGATCGGAGGTTGTGATCGGAGGATTGGAGGTTGTGATCGGAGGATCGGAGGTTGTGATCGGAGGATTGGAGGTTGTGATCGGAGGATCGGAGGTTGGGATCGGAGGTTGTGATCGGAGGATTGGAGGTTGTGATCGGAGGATTTGAGGTTGTGATCGGAGGATTGAAGATTACGATCGGAGGATAGGAGGTTGTGATCGGAGGATTGGAGGTTGTGATCGGAGGATTGGAGGTTGTGATCGGAGGATTGGAGGTTGTGATCGGAGGATTGGAGGTTGTGATCGGAGGATCGGAGGTTGGGATCGGAGGTTGTGATCGGAGGATTGGAGGTTGTGATCGGAGGATTGGAGGTTGTGATCGGAGGATCGGAGGATAGGAGGTTGTGATCGGAGGATCGGAGGTTGTGATTGGAGGATTGGAGGTTGTGATCGGAGGATTTGAGGTTGTGATCGGAGGATTGGAGGTTGTGATCGGAGGATCGGAGGTTGGGATCGGAGGTTGTGATCGGAGGATTTGAGGTTGTGATCGGAGGATTGAAGATTACGATCGGAGGATAGGAGGTTGTGATCGGAGGATCGGAGGTTGTGATTGGAGGATTGGAGGTTGTGATCGGAGGATTTGAGGTTGTGATCGGAGGATTGGAGGTTGTGATCGGAGGTTGGGATCGGAGGTTGTGATCGGAGGATTGGAGGTTGTGATCGGAGGATTTGAGGTTGTGATCGGAGGATTGAAGATTACGATCGGAGGATAGGAGGTTGTGATCGGAGGATCGGAGGTTGTGATTGGAGGATTGGAGGTTGTGATCGGAGGATTGGAGGTTGTGATCGGAGGATTGGAGGTTGTGATCGGAGGATCGGAGGTTGGGATCGGAGGTTGTGATCGGAGGATTGGAGGTTGTGATCGGAGGATTTGAGGTTGTGATCGGAGGATTGAAGATTACGATCGGAGGATAGGAGGTTGTGATCGGAGGATCGGAGGTTGTGATTGGAGGATTGGAGGTTGTGATCGGAGGATTTGAGGTTGTGATCGGAGGATTGGAGGTTGTGATCGGAGGATCGGAGGTTGGGATCGGAGGTTGTGATCGGAGGATTTGAGGTTGTGATCGGAGGATTGAAGATTACGATCGGAGGATAGGAGGTTGTGATCGGAGGATCGGAGGTTGTGATTGGAGGATTGGAGGTTGTGATCGGAGGATTTGAGGTTGTGATCGGAGGATTGGAGGTTGTGATCGGAGGATCGGAGGTTGGGATCGGAGGTTGTGATCGGAGGATTGGAGGTTGTGATCGGAGGATTGAAGATTACGATCGGAGGATAGGAGGTTGTGATCGGAGGATCGGAGGTCGGTTACATGGATCGATTGCTCAGTTCCCACAATCTCGGGGTTTCCAATCACATGGTGTTCATTAGAAGTATTTATTACACAAGGAAGGGTCCAGAAACCTCGGACAGCTTGGAGAGCAGCGTGTTATACATTCTCATACATTCATAATATCTGTTCTACCGAGTCCAATAGCTTCTGAGCAATTTATAGACTTTCTAAGGGGAGGCGTTGTGATTGGCTACATTCAGAAGACAAATGGTCATTTAGCTTCTACACGTCACTTCCGGATCCTCGGGGAAGAAATGGCCGACAATGTGATTCGCATGGAGAGAATATGATTGGCTCACATCCTGCGAATCAATTTCTAGTCTATTGAAGAAAGTATATTGCTACACGATTGTCACATACTAACAGAGACAACCAATATACATAGACACATATACACACACAGCACAATCAGAAACACACGCCTCGATAATAAATGCCTATTCCATTTACCGATCACACAGACATCATATTCCCCTCCCCCCAGAAGCAGTGCCCCTCCCCCCCAGAAGCAGTGCCCCTCCCCCCGGATGCAGTGCCCCTCCTCCCGGAAGCAGTGCCCCCCCCTGGAAGCAGTGCCCCTCCCCCGGATGCAGTGCCCCTCCCCCCGGATGCAGTGCCCCTCCCCCCGGAAGCAGTGCCCCCCCCTGGAAGCAGTGCCCCTCCCCCGGATGCAGTGCCCCTCCCCCCGGAAGCATTGCCCCTCCCCCAGAAGCAGTGCCCCCCCCCTGGAAGCAGTGCCCCTCCCCCGGATGCAGTGCCCCTCCCCCCGGAAGCATTGCCCCTCCCCCGGAAGCAGTGCCCCCCCCTGGAAGCAGTGCCCCTCCCCCGGATGCAGTGCCCCTCCCCCCAGAAGCATTGCCCCTCCCCCGGAAGCAGTGCCCCTCCCCCGGAAGCAGTGCCCCCCTCCCCCCGGAAGCAGTGCCCCTCCCCCGGAAGCAGTGTCCCTCCCCCTGGAAGCAGTGCCCCTCCCCCCGGAAGCAGTGCCCCTCCCCCCGGAAGCAGTGCCCCTCCCCCCGGAAGCAGTGCCCCTCCCCCGGTCACCATGACACAAGACTCACCCAGGAAGACGATGGTCTGCTTGCGGGCGGATCCGGCCTCCGGCGAGGCGTTGCTTTTGGTCATCTGATTGGTCCCGGCGGTCCCGGGTGGGCCCTTCACGGTGACGGTCCCTTTCTTGGTCGCTATGAGAATCGCCATCATCTTGCGACACATAAAAGCCACGCCCCCGAGGACCACGATGTAGACAGCGAAGGCGCTGAAGATGCTGGCCTGGAACGCCGCCCACTTGGAGTGAAGGTTGGTGCAAAGCGTGCGATTGGCATTCAGAGACGCGGCGGAGACGTTACATCGGGAGCGCCGGCCCGACACCGGCCTCAGCGGGTATTCTGCGCCCATGGCAAAGATCAGCGGCAACGCCACGCCCACCGCGGTCAGCCAAGCCGCGCCGATCATCAGCTTGACGGCGCGGGTGCCGGAGAAGCGCTTGAAGCGGAAGGGGTGGCAGATGGCCACGTACCTCTCGAAGCTCAGCGTGGCCACGTGGAAGATTGTCGCAAAGCTGCACGCCTCAAACAGGAAGCAATAAACCTTACAGGTGACGTTCCCGGCGGAAGAAAACGGGAACCAGATCACCGAATAAAGTTCCACCGGCATTCCCAGCAGGAGGACCAGCAGATCGGAACACGCCAGGCTGATCATGTGATCGGTGACACCCTTCTGGAGGTAGCCCTTGTCCCTCAGAACCTTGGAGGTCTGGATGGTGACGCTGTTCCCAACGATCCCGGCCAATAGAATCATTCCGTACAAAACGGTCAGAGAGATCTTCACAGTCAGCTGCACCTCGAAATCCTGAACATGCGAGTGATCGATGAGATCGGCACAGTGATCGGCAGCCATGGTATCGGTCATAGGGGGCCCCAGAGACTAGAAGAGGAGGATTGTGACCCACGACGGGGGAAGGGTGCCGTGTAGGGGGCCCCAGAGACTAGAAGAGGAGGATTGTGACCCACGAGTGAGCCCGAGCTGCGCCCTCCTGGACTATGGCAGCGGGCGTTGTCACCGGTTAATCATTTACCAGGCAGATCCATGTGTGGGAGGCACGAGATCGACATCCAGATATTCTGTGAATGGAAAATCTCCCAGCACTCGAGTCACGAAATCTCACCTCAACCCGGGTGGGGGGGCAAATCTCACCTCAACCCGGGTGGGGGGGCAAATCTCACCTCAACCCGGGGGGGGCAAATCTCACCTCAACCCGGGGGGGCAAATCTCACCTCAACCCGGGGGGGGGGGGCGGCAAATCTCACCTCAACCCGGGGGGGGGGGGGGGGCAAATCTCACCTCAACCCGGGGCGGCAAATCTCACCTCAACCCGGGGGGGGGCAAATCTCACCTCAACCCGGGGGGGCAAATCTCACCTCAACCCGGGGGGGGGGGGGGCGGCAAATCTCACCTCAACCCGGGGGGGGGGGCGGCAAATCTCACCTCAACCCCGGGGGGGGGGGCAGCAAATCTCACCTCAACCCGGGGGGGCGGCAAATCTCATCCAATGGAGATCTTTCCGAGGAACTCGCAGGTTTCCCTCCAAAACGACCAAATTCTCCGATCCGCGCTCGTCATAAAACATCTCGCCCATAAAAGCCGCGCCGTCCGACGTCACGCATTTCCAGCGCGCCGAGGATTCAATTGAATTACTGGAATTGTCCAATAATTCTTCCTCTATGTGACCCTCGGAAGGATCCACAGGGCGGCCATCTTGCTTTCCTATCTCCAGCATGCCTTGGGGACGCATCCCTCGCCGAGAACACCGATCCCCGCTTCTCTTATGACGCCGTCCATCCCAACCGGTGACATTTTAATCACCAGCCTGCCGTGTCCCCCCCCCCCCCCCCCCACCGCAGAGCCCACCATGGCGTCCATCATCTCAGTGTTAGCCCTGCAGCTCTCCAACCACCACGCCACCTTCTCTGACCGTCAGCCATAATAGACCAATCATAAAACTGCATTACAGACTTCGGCTCCACGGGGCCCTCGGGGTGATCGGCACTCGGCGACACAGCGCAAATCTTTGTATCGGGAAGACGAGAGCGCCGGGCCTGTGCCAAGGACGGGACAAAAAAACAATATACACCTTTCCGTACAATTACTGATATACCCCCCCGCAATACACACCCCAAAATATACACCTTTCTGTACTCTGCATACAATTACTGATATACCCGGAATATACACCCCGCAATATCCCCCCCCCCCAATATACACCCCGGAATATACACCCAATACCATATCAGTACTGGGGAGGATTTGGGGGACAGCTCTGTATTGGGGGAGATTTAGGGGTACATCTTTGTACTAGGGATGATTTGGGGGTGAGCTTTGTACAGGGGGGGGGGGGGCGATTTGGGGGAGAGCTTTGTACAGGGGGGGGGGGGTATTTTGGGGGAGAGCTCTGTGTTGCAGGAGATTTGGGGGGCTTTTTACTGGGGGAGATTTGGGGAGAGAGCTCTATTAGGGGAGAGCTCTTTATTGAGGGAGAGCTCTGTACTGGGAGAGATTTGAGGGAGAGTTCTGTACTGGGAGAGATTTGGGGGAGAGCTCTGTACTGGGAGAGATTTGGGGAATAGCTCTGTACTGGGAGAGATTTGGGGGAATAGCTCTGTACTGGTGGAGATTTGAGGGAGAGCTCTGTACTGGGAAAGATTTGAGGGAGAGTTCTGTACTGGGAGAGATTTGAGGGAGAGCTCTGTACTGGGAGAGATTTGAGGAATAGCTCTGTACTGGGAGAGATTTGAGGGAGAGCTCTGTACTGGTGGAGATTTGGGGGAGAGTTCTGTACTGGGGGAGATTTGGGGGAGAGCTCTGAACTGGGAGAGATTTGGGGGAGAGCTCTGTACTGGGAGAGATTTGGGGGAGAGCTCTGTACTGGGAGAGATTTGGGGGAGAGCTCTGTACTGGGAGAGATTTGGGGGATAGCTCTGTACTGGGAGAGATTTGGGGGAGAGTTCTGTACTGGGAGAGATTTGGGGGAGAGTTCTGTACTGGGGGAGATTTGGGGGAGAGCTCTGTACTGGGAGAGATTTGGGGGAGAGCTCTGTACTGGGAGAGATTTGAGGGAGAGCTCTGTACTGGGAGAGATTTGAGGGAGAGTTCTGTACTGGGAGAGATTTGGGGGAGAGCTCTGTACTGGGAGAGATTTGAGGGAGAGCTCTGTACTGGGAGAGATTTGGGGGAGAGCTCTGTACTGGGAGAGATTTGGGGGAGAGCTCTGTACTGGGGGAGATTTGGTGGAGAGCTCTGTACTGGGAGAGATTTGATGGAGAGCTCTGTACTGGGAAAGATTTGAGGGAGAGCTCTGTACTGGGAGAGATTTGGGGGAGAGCTCTGTACTGGGAAAGATTTGAGGGAGAGCTCTGTACTGGGAGAGATTTGGGGGAGAGCTCTGTACTGGGGGAGATTTGGGGGAGAGTTCTGTACTGGGGGAGATTTGAGGGAGAGCTCTGTACTGGGAGAGATTTGGGGGAGAGCTCTGAACTGGGAGAGATTTGGGGGAGAGCTCTGTACTGGGAGAGATTTGAGGGAGAGCTCTGTACTGGGAGAGATTTGGGGGAGAGCTCTGTACTGGGAGAGATTTGAGGGAGAGCTCTGTACTGGGAGAGATTTGAGGGAGAGCTCTGTACTGGGAGAGATTTGGGGGAGAGTTCTGTACTGGGGGAGATTTGGGGGAGAGCTCTGTACTGGGAGAGATTTGGGGGAGAGCTCTGTACTGGGGGAGATTTGAGGGAGAGCTCTGTACTGGGAGAGATTTGAGGGAGAGTTCTGTACTGGGAGAGATTTGGGGGAGAGCTCTGTACTGGGAGAGATTTGGGGGAGAGCTCTGTACTGGGAGAGATTTGAGGGAGAGCTCTGTACTGGGAGAGATTTGAGGGAGAGTTCTGTACTGGGAGAGATTTGGGGGAGAGCTCTGTACTGGGAGAGATTTGGGGGAGAGCTCTGTACTGGGAGAGATTTGGGGGAGAGCTCTGTACTGGGAGAGATTTGGGGGAGAGCTCTGTACTGGGGGAGATTTGGTGGAGAGCTCTGTACTGGGAGAGATTTGATGGAGAGCTCTGTACTGGGAAAGATTTGAGGGAGAGCTCTGTACTGGGGGAGATTGGATGGAGAGCTCTGTACTGGGAAAGATTTGAGGGAGAGCTCTGTACTGGGAGAGATTTGGGGGGGAGCTCTGTACTGGGAGAGATTTGGGGAGAGCTCTGTACTGGGGGAGATTTGGGGGAGAGTTCTGTACTGGGGGAGATTTGAGGGAGAGCTCTGTACTGGGAGAGATTTGGGGGAGAGTTCTGTACTGGGGGAGATTTGAGGGAGAGCTCTGTACTGGGAGAGATTTGGGGGGGAGCTCTGTACTGGGAGAGATTTGGGGGAGAGCTCTGTACTGGGGGAGATTTGGGGGAGAGTTCTGTACTGGGAGAGATTTGGGGGAGAGCTCTGTACTGGGAGAGATTTGGGGGAGAGCTCTGTACTGGGAGAGATTTGGGGGAGAGCTCTGTACTGTGGGAACATTTCTTCCAAGACCTGGCCGCAGACATACAAGACTGGGTACGAGATCGCCGTCCCGCTAACTTAAACGAGGCGGCTCGGCTAGCAGATGAGTACGCGGAGACAAGGAAAGTAAGCCAGGGTACTATGCGGCTGGCTCAGAAGGTAGAACCGCGTACTCCAACCGTCACCCCACGCCCAGAGTTTCGGGCTCCAGTCCCACCACGTCCTCAGGGGCCTAGCAACTACCCCCGGGATTCGCCTAGGGTGACGTGCCATCACTGCAGCGACACGGGACATATTGCTCGTTATTGCCCTTTGAGAGCTACAAATAACAACTGGAGACGCACAACACCCAACACAGAGGTCACTCCATCACGTCCCTCTGCGGCCCACTGCCTGGAGACCGAGGGGGGCCCTGAGGAATGTCTGGGAATTTGGTATGAGGCAGACCCAATACAAGCGGCCTCTCCGGATAACCGTCAGCATCACCGTCAGGAGGTACGAGTGAATGGACAAGTAGCACAAGGCTTAAGAGATTCCGGGACTACTATCACTCTGATTCAAAAACATCTGGTAAAGCCAGAGAACGTGTCCACTCGCACAGTTGCCGTCCGGGTCGCAGGGGGTGCTGTATTTCGCGTACCCACCACCCGGGTGCACTTAGACTGGGGAGCCGGGTCAGGAAAGACCACAGTTGGTATCATGGACAACCTACCTGCTGAGGTTGTGCTGGGCAACGACATTGGCTCTCTGACTTCGGCTTATTTACCTACACCTGCTGCTGCTTGTGCCGTGACCACCCGCGTTGCTGGAATCAACCCGCTTGCTGCTGAGAACCGGGTAAGAGATCCGGCACAATATCACAGTCTAAAATGGGAATGTGACAAGTTGGCCAGTGAGAAATCAGAGATGCAACGACACTATGTCATGTATTATGAGATGTCCCGTGGCTTGAACATTGAAATGCACAAACAGGCGGAAATTGTCCAAAGATTAAATGGGATTTGCATCCAGGTGGTGCCGTATCTGTCCCAAGAGCATCAGCAACAGGTTTTGGGAGCCATTGAGAGAGCAAAGCAAGTGACTGTTCCAGAATTGAATTCTATTCTTCACCTTCACCATCAGCTACCGACCTGGTAAGCCAATGGGAAGGCCGACGGACTGTCCAGGCAAACTGAATTTTTACCCTAACAGCAGACCGGACATCCCCAAGTTGACCCGAAAAGGATCAATCCGGGTCTGCCGGAGTGTTCCACAAAAGGGGAGCAGTGTAACGGATTATGGACTATTCTGCCGGGACATTTATAATCATCATGCAGTGAGGCATACCAAGGGTTAATTGTAGAGTGACTTTTGGGCACAGATTGAGCCAGGAGATGGGGTGGCAAGTGAATCATAATCCATGTTTGCAGGATGTCTGGAGATGTCACAAGTTGTTGGCTATTCAATGTGGGGACACATTCTTGTGAAAGGTGATAATTGCATCTACTCCTAGAGATTTCATTGTCCCTTGTGTAAAGGTGTTATGTATGCTAAATACTGTGTATGTGTGGAATGTACTTATCGGAGACAGAACGTCTGTTGGCTAGAGATCATTGTGTTTGAGTCTGGTAATGAAGGAATGTTTAGTAATTAGCTCAAAGAATGTGATTGAAGCCCCCCCACGGTGTGATGTGTGGGTGGGGACAGTTTGATTGTTCATGTGCCTTGAAGACTGTATAAAAATCTTGTGGATGGGATATACCGGCTGTACCTGCATATCGCAACTTGCCAGGGAAAAGGACGTCTCCAACGGCTGATACCCCCTCACTACTGGGGTAGCCGTTACAGCATTGTTAGGATAATGTGATCAGGTTCTATCTGATCTTCTGTGATATATATTCTGTATGAATTTTCAATAAAGGGAGTTCTAGTTTGCATCTAAGCTAGTGTCACCTAGTTTTGGGTGCAATATTAAGCTATAATACCCGGTTTCTGGGTCCACACTGGAGGAAGCTGTATCTTGAAGGAAGCACCCAAGCTGGATGGTTCCGTTACTCCCCCCCCCCCCTCTGTGGAGCCAAAACTCGATTTTCTGAACCCAGGAGCCACTTTTATGGACCAGCCAAACTCCTCAGCTTGTGCCTCCTTGCTGCCTGCTGAACCTGAGTCTATGGCCGGGTCCCTCCAGACCTCCCAGGATTCGGGGTGTCTATATTCTGGAGGGACCCTCACACTTCTGACCATATGGCATGGACCCCTCTGCCCAACCAACACTGTCAGTGGGCCAGATCTGTTGGTCATCTGCAGTGCGAGTCTTGCAACCCCTTCTGATGTATAGTACTGCAGCCCTGTGATACTGCACTTGTCTCTTTGATGTCCCATATTGCTGTTCTGGGTTTCTGCCGATTGACCTTCGCTGGATTGCTGCTTTCCCCTTGTTTCTGGATCACCGTTCTGACCCTGGACTTAATCTTTGCTTTGCCATACTGTCCTTGGTCATGTGCTGGATGGCTGCCGCTAGAGTTCTCTGTACAGCACTGCGGTATGTGTTAGAGCCATGAGTGAGAGAAAAGTTTTTGTTCTCATTCATATTCTCTGAAAAACGGCCAAGAAATCATAAATTCTGCCCCGGGGTATGTAAACTTATGAGCACACCTGTATAAGAGTGCATGCAGGGCGCTGGGGCCAGAAGGGAGATGAAATGATTGGATCTGTAAGACGTGTACCAGGCTCCGCCCCCGTCCGTCGCGACACTCACAGGGAACGGAGCCCGGTACACATCAGGCGGAGGACACAGCGGGGGACATCAAAGGATCCTGCAATGCAATCCCGAGTGTGGCTCGGGGGTTACCGCTAACGATACCGAAGTTTAACCCTGACCTGAAATCACACATGTATGTCGCCAGATATCTCCCTACCCACCCATAACATGGTACGATCCGATTCCGACACCGCGACTCCCTACCCACCCATAACATGGTACGATCCGATTCCGACACCATGACTCCCTACCCACCCATAACATGGTACGATCCGATTCCGACACCGCGACTCCCTACTCACCCATAACACAGTACGATCCGATTCCGACACCACGACTCCCTACTCACCCATAACACAGTACGATCCGATTCCGACACCACGACTCCCTACCCACCCATAACATGGTACGATCCGATTCCGACACCACGACTCCCTACCCACCCATAACATGGTACGATCCGATTCCGACACCGCGACTCCCTACCCACCCATAACATGGTACGATCCGATTCCGACACCGCGACTCCCTACCCACCCATAACATGGTACGATCCGATTCCGACACCGCGACTCCCTACCCACCCATAACATGGTACGATCCAATTCCGACACCATGACTCCCTACTCACCCATAACATGGTACGATCCGATTCCGACACCGCGACTCCCTACCCACCCATAACATGGTACGATCCGATTCTGACACCACGACTCCCTACCCACCCATAACATGGTACAATCCGATTCCGACACCGCGACTCCCTACCCACCCATAACATAGTACAATCTGATTCTGACACCACGACTCCCTACCCACCCATAACATGGTACAATCCGATTCCGACATCATGACTCCCTACCCACCCATTACATGGTACGATCTGATTCCGACACCACGACTCCCTACCCACCCATAACATGGTATGATCTGATTCCGACACCACGACTCCCTACTCACCCATAACATAGTACAATCTGATTCTGACACCACGACTCCCTACTCACCCATAACATGGTACAATCCGATTCCGACACCATGACTCCCTACTCACCCATAACATGGTACAATCTGATTCCGACACCACGACTCCCTACCCACCTATAACATGGTACAATCCGATTCCGACACCATGACTCCCTACTCACCCATAACATGGTACAATCTGATTCCGACACCACGACTCCCTACCCACCCATAACATGGTACAATCTGATTCCGACACCACGACTCCCTACCCACCCATAACATGGTACGATCTGATTCTGACACCACAACTCCCTACTCACCCATAACATGGTACAATCCGATTCCGACACCATGACTCCCTACCCACCCATAACATGGTACGATCCGATTCTGACACCACGACTCCCTACTGTGGTGGAAATTTGAAGATGGATTTAATATGTGTGAAGGACTTTTTGCCTATATGCTTCAGTTTAATTCTCCCTGCCAGTTTAATGTCTGTGTGTGTTAGAGGTAAAAGGTGATTTCATGTGTGACTCATTCCTCTGTGTAACAGACTGTTGAAATGTTAATGTCCCTTCCCCAGCCAGCTCCCTATTTTAAAGGGTAATTGATCTATTGTGTGTGTGAAGAAGACCTTAAGAAATGTGTCTACAGGGTCGGCTCCGAAGTGTCTGCCTATAATCTGTATGGGAGCCCCCACTGTGTGAGGGGGGGCGGAGATTGTCATTGTAACCGTTTTGTAACTACATATAAGCTGTGTGTTGTACCATTAAAGTCTCTCTTCCAGCAGTAAGCTCTGACTCATGTGTGGCTTATTATGGCGATTCCAGGATGGGAAGTTCTTTTATGGGAAGAAGGGAATGCTTGACGGGGATATCATTCTACTACCGTCACAACTGGTTGGCAGCAGCGGGATTTTCCCTTCTACTCTCCTTTACACCCGGATTCCAAGCAGACACTGGAAGAACTACTGGAAGTTCGTGGAAGGATTGCTAGCAACAAAACCAAGTGGGTCATCATAGCAGAATTAATGGAGCTAGACCAGGAGGACGGGATTGCAGCAACGCCAGCAGTACAAGAGATGGAGACACCAGTGATTCAGGAAGAGGAATCACCAGCCAACAAGCTAATGAGAGAGAAGCTAGCTTGGTTCGGTCCAAACCCAACGGCGGATGTGGTGCTGAAAGTGATGGACCTGTTAGCGGAGGAGGCCAAACAAATAAGAGACGCAGAACTACAGAAGGCTAAACAAATAAGATGCAGAACTACAGTTAAAACTAGCAGCAGTCCGACAAGCAACCGCACATTCTCCAAACAGTGAGTACAGCACAGCAGACACAAGGAAGATTCCGTTTAGCGCTTTTAAAGCTTTTGATGAAAAGGACTGTGAAATTGATAACTACCTGGCAGATTTTGAGCGACAATGTAACCTGCACCAAATAGCTAGAAGAGAGTGGGTCGCAACAGGGGCGTACCTAGAACATTTGGCACCCGGGGCGGATCCAATATCTGGCACCCCCCACGGTAAAATGTAAAAACACCCCACTGTGCCCCCTGCATCCTTCAATATCTCTTTGTCACTACTGTGTACCCCCTCTCCACAACTGCACCACGGGACCCCTTTACATTTCACAGCACTCTGGACCCCTTTACATTACACTGCACTTCTGGACCCCTTTACATTACACATCACCCTGCACTTCTGGACCCCTTTACATTACACAGCACCCTGCATCTCTGGACCCCTTACATTACACAGCACCCTGCATCTCTGGACCCCTTTACATTACACAGCACCCTGCATCTCTGGACCCCTTTACATTACACAGCACCCTGCATCTCTGGACCCCTTTACATTACACAGCACCCTGCACCTCTGGACCCCTTTACATTACACAGCACCCTGCATCTCTGGACCCCTTTACATTACACAGCACCCTGCATCTCTGGACCCCTTACATTACACAGCACCCTGCATCTCTGGACCCCTTACATTACACAGCACCCTGCATCTCTGGACCCCTTACATTACACACCACCCTGCACCTCTGGATCCCTTTAGATTACACAGCACCCTGCATCTCTGGACCCCTTACATTACACAGCACCCTACACCTCTGGACCCCTTTACATTACACTGCACTTCTGGACCCCTTTACATTACACAGCACCCTGCATCTCTGGACCCCTTTACAATACACAGCACCCCACATCGCTGGACCCCTTTACAATACACAGCACCCTGCACCTCTGTACCCCTTTATATTACACAGCACCCTGCATCTCTGTACCCCTTTATATTACACAGCACCCTGCATCACTGGACCCCTTTACATTACACAGCACCCTGCATCTCTGGACCCCTTTACATTACACAGCACCCTGCACCACTGGTCCCCTTTACATTACACAGCACCCTGCATCACTGGACCTCTTACATTACACAGCACCCTGCACCTCTGTACCCCTTTACATTACACAGCACCCTGCACCTCTGGACCCCTTTACATTACACAGCACCCTGCATCTCTGGACCCCTTTATATTACACAGCATCCTGCACCTCTGGACCCCTTACATTACACAGCACCCTGCATCTCTGGACCCCTTTACATTACACAGCACCCTCCACCTCTGGCCCCTTTACATTACACAGCACCCTGCACCTCTGGACCCCTTTACATTACACAGCCCCCTGCACCACTGGACCCCTTTACATTACACAGCACCCTGCATCTCTGGCCCCTTTACATTACACAGCACCCTGCATCTCTGGACCCCTTTACATTACACTGCACCCCTTTACATTAGACTGCACCTCTGGACAGTGCAGACGCCTCCCAACAATACAGACCCCCCTACAGAACCCCCTTACAATACAGACCCACCCCTACAATACAGACCCCCCTACAGAACCCCCTTACAATACAGACCCACCCCTACAGTTCAGACCCCCCTACAATACAGAACCCCCCTACAATACAGAACATCCCCACAATACAGAACCCCCCCCTCATATACAGAACCACCCCTCATATACAGAACCACCCCCTATACAGAGAACACCCCCCCACAATACAGAACTCCCCCAGAATACAGAATCCCCCCTCATATACAGAACCACCCCCTACAATACAGAACACCCCTCCACAATACAGAACCCCCTTAGAATACAGAACCCCCCTATACAGATACCACCCCCTACAATACAGAACCCCCCAGAATACAGAACCCCCCCTATACAGATACCACCCCCTACAATACAGAACACCCCCCCACAATACAGAACCCCCCAGAATACAGAACCCCTCTCATATACAGAAACCACCCCCTACAATACAGAACACCCCCCACAATACAGAACCCCCCCAGAATACAGAATCCCCCCTCATATACAGAACCCCCCCCCCCCCAGAATAAAGAACCCCCTATACAGATACCACCCCCCTACAATACATAACACACACCCCCACAATACAGAACCCCCCTATACAGATACCACCCCCCTACAATACAGAACTCCCCCCACAATACAGAACCCCCCAGAATACAGAATACCCCCTATACAGATACCACCCCCTACAATACAGAACACCCCCCCCCCCCACAATACAGAACCCCCCCAGAATACAAAACCCCCCTCATATACAGATACCACCCCCTACAATACAGAACATCCCCCCCCCCACAATACAGAACCCCCCTCATATACAGAACATCCCCCCCCCATTACAATAGTGCACACACCCCCCTTGCCTTCAGACCCATAATGCCGTCAGACAGATGATTATCAGCGCGCCGCGTGTTACACTACACACACAGGCAGCACAGCACAGGGGGAGGCGGCTGCAGCTTCACGCTCCTAGGCTGTGTGACTGTCAGTGTCAGACAGTCACACAGCCGTATCTATCAGAGCCGCGGGCGCTGCGCTGCCACAGAGAAGGGGATAATTGCGGTCCCGGGTATGGGTACGGGCGGCTCGCACAAGTCACACACCCCCCCCCCCGAAAAGCCTTACCTAGACTGCCGCTAGCGCTGCCTCCCTGTTACCACGCTATCATCATGCCGCACGCTACAGTCCTCTTCATTCGCAGAGGGGGGGTGGGGGGTGTCGGCATGACACCCCTCCAGGGTGTGGCACCCGGTGCGGCCCGCCCCCTCCGCCCCATGCTTAGTACGCCTCTGGGTCGCAATATTGTCAGGCAAACTGTCAGGCAAAGCTTTTGAAGTTTTATTTTGGTGTGCTATTAAACCTTTGATGGTATCACACTATTTGCACTTCTTTTTTTTTTCTTTCAGTAAACATTTTATTGAAAGTTTTCATCAATACAGCAATATCCAAAACATAAACATGTCATTCATGTTTCAAATGAAATCTTATCAGGAACTTATGGTATTTAAGTAATCGTAACAGTAAATTATATCATTTACGTTAAATCAATGACAATGGTATCTTATATATGGGTCAAGTCCTAATAACAAGAGTTCAGTTTGTGAGTATTGAAACCCACATTGACAGGTGAGTATGAAACACCGTAGCTCCGAGCTGAGCCTTCGTGACAGGAGCCCACCTCTGCCCTACCCACCCCTTAACGGGGACAATCTGTGGGCAGCGCAGGGCGGGGATAAAAAAAAAAAAAAAAGGGGGGGTGAAGGAGGTACCTAGCTAGTACATCTATGGGAGGATGCACTCTCTAATGTCATGTTCAAATTTTCCTAAGTACCAGATGATACTTGTGTAGGGGGGTTTCTATATTGTGTCCAGCAAGACCATGTTTGTCTGTACTTCTCGTGTGTGTCTTTAGTTTGGTGGATAAGGCGTTCCATCTCCTCTATTTTGTCAGCCCGTACATGCCAGTCTTCAATTGTCGGGATGGTTTTAGACTTCCAGTATAAAGGAATGCATTGAGTGGCTGCATTTATAAGGTGGAATGTTAGTGATTTCCGGTATTGTTGTCTTGGGATGGGTGTGTGATGAAGCAGAAATTGCGCTGGGGTAAGGCTTATAAATAATGTAGTTATTTGCACAATGTGTTCATGTACCTCTTTCCAAAATTGGACTAGTGAAGGACAGTCCCACCAGATGTGCAGAAACGAACCTTCCGCCCCATCACACCTCCAACAAGACGCGGTCACCGTCGGGAAAATTTTGTGGAGTTTTTCTGGTGTTCTGTACCACCTAGTACAAAGCTTATATCGATTCTCTTGTGCTGAGACATTGATAGATCCTTTGTGTGTGTGATCCCAGATATTGTCCCAGTCCTCGTCAGATAAGGACATTAAGAGATCTTTGTCCCAAGCTGAGCGAGTATTTGAGGAAGGAGCTGACTCCGGCATCAATAGTGAGTGTAAAGTGGAGATCAAATGGCGCCTTGGTTCTCCCCCGGTGCATATTTGTTCTAAGGGCGTGAGACCTCTGCACCATTTCCGGTGTGTCTGGGTTGGGCCTAGAAAGTGTTTGATTTGAAGATATTTGAATACGGACATGTTCACTTGAGGGAGTGAAATAGTTAGATCTGGGTAAGCTATTAATTCACCATTATGAAAAAATTGCTGAGCTCGAATGGCCTGGGATTTGGGGTCTATCACAGGATGTTTGTAAGATAAATTCGGAAGAAAATCTGGGTTGTGAGATAAAGGTGTCAACGGACCCGGTGAGGGGGTTAATTTTAGGGAACGACATATCACCTTAAAGTTTTGGAGTGTAGGACCTATTAAAGGGTGGTTCAGACAGTCTGTGGGAATCGAGCGCTGTTCAATCCATGGCAGATGGGTAATCGGGAAGGAAAGGAAAGCGTTTTCCAAAGCAATCCAATCCTTGTTGTCTCTGTGAAGATGCCAATCTACAAGTCTAGTGAGTAGACAAGCTTTGTGGTATAGGGCTAGGTCCGGTATCCCCAGACCCCCCCTATGTTTTGGTTGAATCAATTTAGACCAGCTCAATCTCGGTGCTTGGCCTGCCCAAAGGAAAGTTCTGCAATGTTTTTCGAAGGTTGTAAAGAAGGTTTGAGGGATCATGATCGGAACCGCCTGAAGAAGGTATAGAACCCTCGGGAGGATATTCATTTTGAGAATTGCTGATCTGCCAAACCATGAAAATCTACCCTTGTTCCAATCTGATAGGTCTGATTTGATGGTTGAAAGATTTGGTAGAAAATTTAGTGCAAATAACTTACTTAGATCTTTAGGGATCTTAATGCCCAAATATGTAATGTAATCAGATTCCCATTTGAAGGGGAAATTTTGTTTACATAAGTCAACTACAGGGGTAGGCAGGGAGATGTTCAGAGCTAGCGATTTGTCAAAATTAATTTGCAGATTGGATAGAGTGTTGAAAAGTTTAAAATCAATCAAAAGATTAGGGATTGTGGTTATCGGATCCGAAAGGAACAGCAAGACATCATCTGCGTAAGCTGCTGTCTTGTATTGCTTTCCCCGGATCTCGACACCCTTGATGGCATCATTTGCCCGAAGTTTTCTGAGAAAGGGTTCCATCGTGAGAATGAAAATAAGGGGAGATAAAGGGCAGCCCTGACGGGTTCCATTAGAAATGGAGAAGGCGTCCGATAGGTGGCCATTGACCCTAACCCGGGCAGTGGGGCCAGAGTACAGTAATTGGATCATTTGGATAAGCCGTGGAGGCAAGCCCATTTTGTCTAAGACCGCCAGCATGAAATCCCAGGCCACTCTATCGAACGCCTTCTCAGCATCCAGTGATAAAAAGAAACCATTTGTTTTTTTTGAGGAGGACAGCCAGTAGTGTATGTTGAGAGCTTTGATGGTATTGTCCCTGGCCTCTCTGCCGGGGACAAACCCTACTTGATCGGTTGTGATAAGTTTGGGGAGTAGTGGAAGAATACGGTTGGAAAGTATTTTGGCATACAATTTGACGTCAACGTTTAGTAACGAAATCGGTCTATAGTTGGAGACAAGTGTGGCATCTTTACCTGGCTTGGGAATCAGGGCTATATGGGCCTCTAAGAAATCTTTGGCGCGAGAAGGGGAATCCGGGAGGGTGTTAAAGGAAGACAGGAAATTGGGGATTAATATATCCGAAAAGGCCTTATAGTAGCTAGCTGGCAGACCATCTGGACCGGGACTTTTCCCCGGTTTAAGTTGGGATAATGCTAGAGTGACTTCTTCAGTGGTGATTGGGGAGCCCAGGTCCGCAACTTCATCAGGGACTGAATATGAAGGGCAGAATTCCGACAGGAACTCCACTATCAGGGACTTCCTGTCAGGCCCTGCGATCGGTTGACGTGAATTCTGTATGTTGTATAAGCCCGATAAATATTTTACAAAATGGTCAGCAATTCCATTGTTCGTAACAATAGATTCCCCGGAGGTGTCAGTGACCTTATTAATGGTGTATGATGCTCTTTTTTTTTGCAAAGCCGCTGCCAATAGTTTGCCTGATTTGTTCCCATATTCATAGAAAAGTTTGCTGGTAAGCGTATGTCTGCGGGCAAGCCTTTTCTTAATTTCCCCCAGGAGCTCTTCACGGGCTTTAACTAAGTCGTCGTGTGTTTGGGTAGCCAACGTTCGCTTGTGTATAAGTTCCAGGGTTTTGACCTTATTTGATAATTCTAGAATACGAGCTTTTCGCAACTTGGCTCGTCTGGCCATAATTGAAATGAAATGTCCTCGCACCACGCATTTATGAGCGGCCCAGACCAATGGAGCGGAGGTGTCTTCTGATTTGTTTTCAGAGAAATAGTTTGAGAGCACTTTAGATATATCAGTGGTGTTATTGTTGTCCAATAAAATGGAGTCATCCAGTCTCCAAATGTACGATCTGGGGCGGCTAACGGGTATCGAGAGCAGAATCGTAATCGGGTGATGGTCTGACAGCAACATTGGGTCAATCGTGGCATTAACTAGGGAGGTAAGGTCATTTTGTGTGAGAAAGAAGTGGTCTATTCTTGAGTATTTTTTGTGGAGTGGTGAGAAATACGTAAAATCTTTCACATTAGGGTGAAGGGTTCTCCAAGTGTCGTGTAAGGTCAAGGTGGAAAGTGTGGTTTTGATAGCTTTCAGCGCACTAAATTTTAAACAGGTGGAGCCATTGGATGTGTCAAGATCTGGTTGTAAGGGCACATTAAAATCCCCGCCTAAAATAAGGGTACCCCTTTGGAAAGACGTTAGTTGATAGAGGGTTGATCGGAAGAATGTTACTTGTTTCGTATTGGGAGCGTATATATTGGCTATCGTGTACATCACATTATGTATGGTACCTCGTAGGAATATATATCTTCCCAAAGGGTCTATCTGTGTTTCTAAGACTTGAAAAGGACAATGTCGAGAAAACAAAACCGATACTCCTTTAGACTTCGCTTCGCTATTAGGGGCATGAAATACTAGCGGAAAGTTCTTGTCAGTTAATTTGGGAATTACATCTGTTCGAAAATGCGTCTCTTGGATTAGGGCTATGTGCACTTTTTCTCTTTGTAGCGAGAAGAGTAGGCGTGAAAGTTTCTCGGGAGTATTCAGACCCCTAATGTTTAAGGAGTATAGTTTGATGTGACTTAGAGGTCCCCCCTTCTGTGAATTGGGTGAGGGAGATGATACCGGAGTCATGTCTATAAGGTATTAATCTGAAAAGTGAGAAAAGGGGATTAGGATGTGGGGGGCCGGGAAGTAAATAATATAAGTTTCGTAAAAGGTTGACGAAATAAGGGGCAATATTATTAGAATGGGCCAACAGGCCTGTAATTTCTAGTTACCGATTAAGTGGTGGGGATATTCCACTCACTTTCTATTTACAGAGGGTAATCGGAAAAGTACGGTGGATACCAGACCCCTAGGACCTTAAAAGAGTCCCAGAAGCACCAGAGCACCACCGTAATGGGGTTGACCAGGACCAGCAAAGGCAAGTGAAATATTATTAATTACTCTATAGCTATAAATCCAAAACTACGTTACTTTAACAAGCCAAAAAATATAACCAATTCAGCCATGTCACCCCAGAAATGATTCAGGCTGAGAGGAGACAGGGTGCCTATTAGAGATGCACCAGATGCCAATTATGCCGGTTGAGGTAAAATAAGTATGACCGACTGGTTAAATTAGAATGGTAAGCAATCTTTCAGTGTGAATCTTACATTTCTATTAATTCAAAAAATGTACTACTTCTTACTTTGTAATAAAGCAGATTAAAGGAGAAACTAATCAACTAATTAAACAGATACTATAAATTCACTAATAAAACAATTATTAGTGTTCTCATTTTCTGGGCCTTAACCAATAATGCTTGGTGACTTCCCATAAGGGGAGGGTATTGGTGGCAAGGGTGTACTACCCAAAAAAAAAAAAAAAAAAAAAAAACTCTGTCAGGACCTTTTACCTGCTACCTTAATTAATCATGGATGTCGAAGTCCCTTCAGAGTTCTATAAGGTAGAGGTGTGAACAGAGAGTCTACTATATTCTTGTGTTACACCTGTGAGAACATAGTTGTATTAGGTAGTAGAAATGGGGGAAAAGACTTGTAATCATACTACCCCAAGTATGGAGGTCATCAAGGAGTTATCAAGTAGCCTCGGAATCCAGAAGCCGCAATCAGGGGTATCAGTCTCTGTGTTCATCAAGAGCTAAATCGTGTGGATAAATCAAGGTTGGTCAGGGGGAGTTGGTTAGCCCTGTATCTGGGGCAAGCTGGAGGGGCAGTGTTCTTTGGTCGAGTAGCCTTCTTTGGTGCCTGTAAAGCAATCTCTGAGGTCTGCAGGTTTCTATTGTCGACCACAGGGGGAAGCTTCTTAGGTCATGCATAAAAACACCAATCAGCAATGGAACTTGTTTAGATGATCAAGTAGCCATTTTCTTGACGAACATGGAACAAAGAAGAAACATAGTGCTTCAAACAGAATGTGATGAAACTTTCAAGGATTGATAGGTACATGAACCTATGTCTGGCCATTCACTCGATGTGATCTCTTCTAGCCCTTCTGGCTACCGGTGGGATCATTTGGTCTTGCTCCCTTCCTGCTCCGGGGGAGTTCTGGGGGAGTCTTGAGTTGGAGGGGGATCTTGTCCTGCGAAACCTGGTAGCTTGTGTTTCCATAGGTGTTTAGGGTGGTTTCCCTCTCCTCCCGACCGAACGGCGATAAGGTGCATACCAGTCAGGCACTGAGATTGGGGGCAAGCCAAGTGTATCGCAAAATCTAGGTAGGTCTTCTGGTACTCTCAAAGAGGCATTGCGACCTTGGTTGGTGGCTGACAGACAGAAGGGGAATTTCCATTTATACCTAATATCTCTGGACCGTAGGGCTTCCAATAAAGGTTTAAGATCGCGCCTGTGTTGCAGAGTGATTCCTGACAAATCTTGGTATAATTGGACCGAGGTTTCCCCGCAGTACAATCTCTGTCCCCTGGCTTTGTTCAAAATTTCTTCTTTTAATTTGAAGTCTGACATACAACATATTATATCCCTTGGGGGATCTGTATCTCTACCTTTTGGGCGCAGAGCACGGTGTATTCTCTCAAAGTCAATAAAGGTATGTGGGGGTTTACCTACAATGGAGTTGAATAGGGTTGTAACTTCTCTTTGGATCTGGTCACCCTCAATTATTTCAGGCACTCCTCTCACACGAAGGTTCCGGCGTCTTCCTCTGTTATCTAAATCTTCCAGCTGTCGATTAACTTCCCTCAGCTGGAGGGTATGATCATCTATCTTTCTGGTAGATTTTTGGAGAATAACTTCGTGTTCATCCGTTATCTGTTCAGTGGCTGACACCCTGTCAGAGAGGGAGCGCAGGTCTATACGAAGTTCTGCTATCGCGGCAGCTAGAGTGTCTTTGATATCTGCAGCCACTGCTCTTAAGTCCAGTATATTAATCTGTGGCAAACCGGCACTCCCAGTATCTTCCATACCTCTTAGTGTCTGAGGGGAAATTTCTGGTTCAGGAGCTGTCAACACTATGTCTATAGGTGCTTGCGGGGGTGCTGAAAGTGGGCTATGAGATGAGCCCCGGTGGGTAGATGCCCTGTTCCCTCGGGGATTGCGAGGCGGAGCAGTAGTATTATTCCCTGCTATTCCGGTGTTTTCTCTGGGGGACCGGGAGCGGGAGGTCGAGGAGTGGCGGGAAGAGGTTCCCATACTACCCGGTACCTGAACTAGACTTCTTAGGCAGTTTATGTGCTCTTGTTATATAGAGAATGTGTTGCGTACTTGGGGAGTCTGGTGGAGTAGAAAAAAGGGGGGCAAGAGGTTGCCTCTGAGGGGATCAATATGTCCGCCGACACGGGATATGGGCCGTATTTGCTGCCTTCCTTGCAGATTTTGCAGGGCACAGTATGCCACAGGGGTCTCTCCAGACTACACTGTCCACAATTCAGGAGGTGGTGGGATATTGAGGAGAGAGGGGGGTTATCATTGACCTCTAGGGGCTGCCACAGTGAGGACCAAGATGGCCGCCGATACTTCAGATGGATGAGGTTCGAGTCCTGTCAGGCAACAAATAGGAGGTGCGGGGTGCCTTAGTGGTGTCAACGGGCTGTCTACTCTCTGTTTAAGTAGGTAGAGAGAAGTTCAAGAGCGGGGGAGGTCATAAAACACCGCCAGGAGCCGTCACTGGGGGGACCAAGATGGCCGCCGACACTGGGTGGAGGCCGGATTCGCGGCTCTTCAGGTGAGTTTTGCGGGGTATGAAGTACCTCAGCGGTGTCACCGCGCTGCTTAGTCTCCGGTCCGGCGGGCGGTGGGGTGTTAAGGAGCAGGGGGAGTCCCGTATAGCCACCGAAAGATTTCCCCGGGAGAACCAAGATGGCCGCGACTAGGCCGAAGCCGCGGTCTTTCCTAGTGAGCTTCCCCCGGCTTCAGGACATGTACTCGCGGCGGTCTCGGGCGGCGCTTTTTTTTTTTTAAAACTTGCTTCTCCACAGGCAGGGATGGTCTCTGTAGCTAGTGGGAAGTGTTGTGGTCAAAAACGAGGCGTTTGTCTGTCACAAAAGCTGTTGTGCTTATCTGAGGTGACAGGAGCTAAAGCTTTAGTCGTCCATCTTCCCTGCTGGTCCGGCCACGCCCCCTATTTGCACTTCTTTTGTCTCTCTCTGACATATATGTGGAACTGATTGGATGTCATATTTGGATTACATCTTTATTGACGGGAACAACTACATCTGATAAGGTTTTTTGTGCCAAAACACGAGAGTGTGAGGCATACCTATCCGGTGAGTGTCCATTTGATGGGGGAGGAGTCACTGAGCACTGTCGGGTGTGGTGGAAGTTTTTGGAAAAATTTGAAGATCGCAGGATCCTTATACACATGAACTTTGCTTTGTTTGGCCACGTTCTAAATTATTTTTAAAGACTGTCTCTTGCACTTTCAGTGCGTTCACTTCACGTTTAAGTCAATCACAAGTGTTTATTATTACAGTCACAGTTTAGTGTTTATTTCTTAAACTGGATATATTTTGTTTATTATCACTGTATATCATTACATATGGGTTGTAGTAATGTATTTTATATAGTCAAATATGCACAGTTATTTGATAGCGCTGTTTTAATTTGTTGACACTCCTTAGAGAGTTTCATCATCTTACATTCTTTTTGTTCACTTATTATCTTCTAAACAGCAGCTAGGCATCATCCACTCCTCCATAGGCGCAACAGTGGGCGACTTTTTAGGGCGCATTCTATAGATCACCCATTGTTACTAAAAGCTTCTGATGCTTTCCGGACCGTGCCAGATCAGGATATCCATAGCTACGCCAGGGTTAAAGAAGCGCTCCTGGCTCGTTATGCAGTAACCCCAGAGTCCCACCGACAGAATTTCAGGGACTCACGCAAAACCACGAAAGACTCTTACGCGGAATGGGCATGCCAGTTATCCCTGTCGGCCTCTAACTGGGTTAACAGCAGCCAGGCCACCACCGCAGAGGACATTTTGCAACTAATGCTCCTGGAGCAATTTTACAATCACATCCAGACGGATGTCAAAGATTGGGTGAGAGATCGCAGGCCCATGACTCTACCAGAGGCCGCGAAGTTGGCGGATGAATATGCGGATACTCGCAAGACAAACCAGGTCACACCACAGGTACAACCTCCACGACCAACGGCGCCCTCACACCCACCAGCCGCTAGATACCAACCTCCTAACAGACCGGTGACATCTAGCCCTCGCTATCCACGCCAGGAGGACAACGAACAACGCTGCTTCCGGTGCAAACAGCTGGGTCACTTCAAGCAGAATTGCCCCATGAACGACAACACCAGGTCAAATTGGTCTCAACCTGGGTACCGCCCACCAGCAGCAGCCCATTGTGTAGACTCGGCTTGGGATCCCCAGGAGCTGGGTCAGGAAGAACCATTGGGCACCCCTTACGAAGCCCTCATGGTACAATCTGCTATTACGGACAACAGGGAACACCATTGTCAGCTGGTCATGGGTGACAGCCATGAGCCGGAGGGGCCCTGGAGGGAGCTGGGCAGAAAGAGGCACCATGAGGTGCAACAAAACCAAGCGGGTCATCATAGCAGAATTAATGGACCTAGACCAGGAGAACTTGGTTGCAGCAATGCCAGCGGTACAAGAGATGGAGACACCAGTGATTCAGGAGGAGGAATCGCCAGCCAACAAAGTAATGAGAGAGAAGCTAGCATGGTTCGGTCCAAACCCAACGGCGGATGTGGTGCTGAAAGTGATGGACCTGTTAGCGGAGGAGGCTAAACAAATAAGAGACGCAGAACTACAGGAGGCTAAACAAATAAGAGACGCAGAACTACAGTTAAAACTGGCAGCAGTCCAACAAGCAGCCGCACATTCTCCAAACAGTGAGTACAGCACAGCAGACGCAAGGAAGATTCCGTTTAGCGCTTTTAAAGCTTTTGATGAAAAGGACTGTGAGATTGATAACTACCTGGCAGATTTTGAGAGACAATGTAACCTGCACCGAATAGCTAGAGGAGAGTGGGTTGCAATATTGTCAGGCAAACTGTCAGGCAAAGCTTCTGATGCTTTCCGGACCGTGCCAGATCAGGATATTCATAGCTACGCCAGGGTTAAAGAAGTGCTCCTGGCTCGTTATGCAGTAACCCCAGAGTCCCACCGACAGAAGTTCAGGGACTCACGCAAAACCACAAAAGACTCTTACGCGGAATGGGCATGCCAGTTATCCCTGTCGGCCTCTAATTGAGTTAACAGCAGCCAGGCCACCACCACAGAGGACATTTTGCAACTAATGCTCCTGGAGCAATTTTACAATCACATCCAGACGGATGTCAAAGACTGGGTGAGAGATCGCAGGCCCATGACTCTACCAGAGGCCGCGAAGTTGGCGGATGAATATGCGGATACTTGCAAGACAAACCAGGTCACACCACAGGTACAACCTCCACGACCAACGGCGCCCTCACACCCACCAACCGCTAGATACCAACCTCCTAACAGACCGGTGACATCTAGCCCTCGCTATCCACGCCAGGAGGACAACGAACAACGCTGCTTCCGGTGCAAACAGCTGGGTCACTTCAAGCAGAATTGCCCCATGAATGACAACACCAGGTCAAATTGGTCTCAACCTGGGTACCGCCCACCAGCAGCAGCCCATTGTGTAGACTCGGCTTGGGATCCCCAGGAGCTGGGTCAGGAAGAACCATTGGGCACCCCTTACGAAGCCCTCATGGTACAATCTGTTATTACAGACAACAGGGAACACCATTGTCAGCTGGTCATGGGCGACAGCCATGAGCCGGAGGGGCCCTGGAGGGAGCTGGGCAGAAAGAGGCACCGCCGGCTACCCTCCAAGAAGAAGAGGTCCTGGAAGCCGTATAACAAGCTGACCTTGGAGGAGAAGAAGCGACTGGAGAGGGAGTCGCAGCGGCGTCCCAGATGCGGGCCGAGATGTTCGCCAAGGGCCCACCGGTGGCCCCTTACACCACCACCCAGTTCCTGATGATGAAGGACCACGTGGAGAGCCTGCAGGACATGAGCAAGCAGGAGCTGATCCGTGAGTACATGGAGCTGGAGGAGTGCATAAGCCGCATGGAGGAGGAGAACAACCACCTGAGGTCACAGCAGGCCGACCCCCCAGGCTCCATGAACTGGAGATGGAGCTGGAAAAGCTCAAAGAGGAGAACTGGCGGCTGCGGAGGGAACAGAGGGTGGCTGACCCTATGGGGCACTGATCCCCCCCCCCCCCGGACTCTGAGCACCAGTGCTACAGCATTTCAACAAATATCCATTTTTCTTTTTATGAATCTCCTGTGATTGTCACTTCAGAGCCATAACCTGCCCCCTCCCATAGCGGGACACCTAGACGGCGGCGCACAGACCCATTCGCCGTTTTCACACTGACTTCTGGTGACTCTGCAGATCGCACAAAGACTTGGGGACTGACCGGCGTGTGATCTGACGACCCGGTGGCATACCTGAGTCGGAAGCTGTTGCCAAGGGAGGTCAGTTACGCCACCATTGAAAAAGAGTGTTTGGCCTTGGTATGGGCACTCAAAAAGCTCACACCTTACCTTTATGGCCGGGCTTTCACTCTCATCCCCGATCACTACCCCTTGGTGTGGCTTAACCGGGTTTCAGGGGACAACGCCCGTTTGCTACGCTGGAGCTTGGCCTTACAGCCCTATGACTTTACGATTCATTATCGCCCAGGCAAGCAAAACGGGAATGCCGATGGATTGTCACACCAAACGGAGTTAACCTCGGACTAAAAGCTCTGAACCCGTCAACCCTACTGGACCAGGAAAGGTCCAACCGAGTTGCCGGAGCAGGGAGAAAAAGGGGGGCCATTGTGAAGGACTTTTTGCCTATATGCTTCAGTTTAATTCTCCCTGCTAGTAATGCTGTGTGTGTTAGAGGTAAAAGGTGATTTCATGTGTGACTCATATCTCTGTGTAACAGACTGTTAAAATGTTAATGTCCCTTCCCCAGCCAGCTCCCTATTTTAAAGGGTAATTGATCTATTGTGTGTGTGAAGAAGACCTTAAGAAATGTGCCTACAGGGTCGGCTCCGAAGTGTCTGCCTATAATCTGTATGGGAGCCCCCACTGTGTGAGCGGGGGCGGATATTGTCATTGTAACTACATATAAGCTAGGTGTTGTACCATTAAAGTCTCTTGTTCCAGCACTAAGCTTGGCTCATGTGTGGATTATTATGGCGATTCCAGGATGGGATGTTCTTTTATGGGAAGAAGGGAATGCTTGACGGGGATATCATTCTACTATCGTCACAATATGTATTGTCATAATGGCACCCAGTCTTAGTACTGCCACAACCCGCTCTAAATAGAGCTGGCTGGGGCAGTCTGAGGCTGGTTGAATCTCGACTGGTAGTAGAAAATATCTTGAGGTTGGAATGTGATGTTTGCGGCGTGGGCGTATGTCCGCTAACGAGGGGCCCTCTGTGCATTTAGCACAGACGATCGTTGAGGAGGGGATGCGCTCACTCCGCAAGCACACGAGTGGTTATGGACAGATGTGCGCTCTTATCTGGGTCTTGTCTGATCAGCAGGGCTTGCGATTCGTGGCGTACGCCTGTAGATAGCTTCCATTCCACCTTAATAAGGGTATAATCTGGATATGCATTATTCTATGGAATTCAGGATTCTATCAGCGATTAATATGAGAGCTTATGGACGTTTCTGGAGTCGGGGGGGGGGGGCACTCCCTGCCCGGACACGCCCACAAGACTTTAGCCAGCATTGTGTGTATTTCTATTCATTGTATTGTATTGTGGTGTTGTATTATTTTGTTATTGTTATATTACTGTATTGAATCCCTGTTGGAGGGGTTTCCATATATGGGCATCTGCTGGGTGGAGCTGACACCCTGTGAGCTCACTTCCTATGGAGGCGGTCACATGTTGTGACATCACTTCCTACTGAGTCTTTAATAAAACTGCCTGTGAGGGCGTCGGCAAACCAGTGATGACTGGGACGGTGACTTGAGAACAAGCTGGTGTGAGGTCTCTTGACTTGTATGAATGGGCAGAGAATGAATGGTGAGTAAATTTATTTAGCTTAAATATGGATTATTTCATTAAGACGGATAAGCCCAGTTTTGCCATGTCACTACCCACCCATAACACAGTACAATCCGATTCCGACACCACGACTCCCTACTCACCCATAACATGGTATGATCTGATTCCGACACCACGACTCCCTACTCACCCATAACATGGTACGATCTGATTCCGACACCACGACTCCCTACTCACCCATAACATGGTACGATCCGATTCTGACACCACGACTCCCTACTCACCCATAACATGGTACAATCCGATTCCGACACCACGACTCCCTACTCACCCATAACATGGTACGATCTGATTCCGACACCACGACTCCCTACTCACCCATAACATGGTACGATCTGATTCCGACACCACGACTCCCTACTCACCCATAACATGGTATGATCTGATTCTGACACCACGACTCCCTACCCACCCATTACATGGTACGATCTGATTCCGACACCACGACTCCCTACCCACCCATAACACAGTACAATCCGATTCCGACACCACGACTCCCTACCCACCCATAACACAGTACAATCCGATTCCGACACCACGACTCCCTACCCACCCATAACACAGTACAATCCGATTCCGACACCACGACTCCCTACCCACCCATAACACAGTACAATCCGATTCCGACACCACGACTCCCTACCCACCCATAACATGGTACAATCCGATTCCGACACCACGACTCCCTACCCACCCATAACACAGTACAATCCGATTCCGACACCATGACTCCCTACCCACCCATAACACAGTACAATCCGATTCCGACACCATGACTCCCTACCCACCAATAACACAGTACAATCCGATTCCGACACCACGACTCCCTACCCACCCATAACACAGTACAATCCGATTCCGACACCACGACTCCCTACTCACCCATAACATGGTACAATCTGATTCCGACACCACGACTCCCTACTCACCCATAACACAGTACAATCCGATTCCAACACCACGACTCCCTACCCACCCATAACATGGTACAATCTGATTCCGACACCACGACTCCCTACCCACCCATAACATGGTACGATCCGATTCCGACACCACGACTCCCTACCCACCCATAACATGGTACAATCTGATTCCGACACCACGACTCCCTACCCACCCATAACATGGTACGATCTGATTCCGACACCACGACTCCCTACTCACCCATAACACAGTACAATCCGATTCCGACACCACGACTCCCTACCCACCCATAACATGGTACGATCTGATTCCGACACCACGACTCCCTACTCACCCATAACATGGTACGATCCGATTCCGACACCACGACTCCCTACTCACCCATAACATGGTACGATCTGATTCCGACACCACGACTCCCTACTCACCCATAACATGGTACAATCTGATTCCGACACCACGACTCCCTACCCACCCATAACATGGTACAATCCGATTCCGACACCACAACTCCCTACTCACCCATAACACAGTACAATCCGATTCCGACACCATGACTCCCTACTCACCCATAACACAGTACAATCCGATTCCGACACCACGACTCCCTACCCACCCATAACATGGTATGATCTGATTCCGACACCACGACTCCCTACCCACCCATAACATGGTACAATCCGATTCCGACACCACAACTCCCTACTCACCCATAACACAGTACAATCCGATTCCGACACCATGACTCCCTACTCACCCATAACATGGTACAATCTGATTCCGACACCACAACTCCCTACCCACCCATAACATGGTACAATCTGATTCCGACACCACGACTCCCTACTCACCCATAACACAGTACAATCCGATTCCAACACCACGACTCCCTACCCACCCATAACATGGTACAATCTGATTCCGACACCACGACTCCCTACCCACCCATAACATGGTACGATCCGATTCCGACACCACGACTCCCTACCCACCCATAACATGGTACAATCTGATTCCGACACCACGACTCCCTACCCACCCATAACATGGTACGATCTGATTCCGACACCACGACTCCCTACTCACCCATAACACAGTACAATCCGATTCCGACACCACGACTCCCTACCCACCCATAACATGGTACGATCTGATTCCGACACCACGACTCCCTACTCACCCATAACATGGTACGATCCGATTCCGACACCACGACTCCCTACTCACCCATAACATGGTACGATCTGATTCCGACACCACGACTCCCTACTCACCCATAACATGGTACAATCTGATTCCGACACCACGACTCCCTACCCACCCATAACATGGTACAATCCGATTCCGACACCACAACTCCCTACTCACCCATAACACAGTACAATCCGATTCCGACACCATGACTCCCTACTCACCCATAACACAGTACAATCCGATTCCGACACCACGACTCCCTACCCACCCATAACATGGTATGATCTGATTCCGACACCACGACTCCCTACCCACCCATAACATGGTACAATCCGATTCCGACACCACAACTCCCTACTCACCCATAACATGGTACAATCTGATTCCGACACCACGACTCACGCCCCAGAAGAGGAGACAGACTCCACCCATAACACAGATGGTGTGTACCCCCAGGACGGAGACCTCTCCCTCTGCCCATGGCACTCCACAGGAACCGACTCACACATGAATGAGGAGGCCTCGTAATCTTCACAAACCATCAGATTTATTTGATACAACAAATTTTTACATAAAACACAAAATCATCCTGAGATTAGAAGGCACCTGGCCAGTGCTGAGAGTCATCCGAGACGCAATGCTGTCCGGAAGGTTTGTAGTGTTTGTAGGTCCATATTAAGCAGCCAGAAACATCCTTCAGGTGTGGGCGGAGCCGAGCGCGGTCACCGGTCAGCTTGTCCAATACAAGTGTTCAGAACTCCCGTCATCGGTACAGAGAATGAAGTCGATCCCGCCAGAGAAGGCCACACAGACTTTGCATTGGGAATAATGGGATCTTGTAACTGTAAAATCCATAGAAATTCTGAGACTATTGGGTTATACTGCCATCTGCAGGAGGACACAGGGAAACAACGGACCAGCCCACTTTAACTCCTCCTACTCCCAGCATGCCATAGGTTTGTGGAAAAGCAGGACCATGATCATAGACACAGAGGTGGGACTTGTGAAGTACAAGAGATGGATCCGATCCAGGAAATCAATGAGTGTCGGGATGCCCAGGCCCCCCATAAACAACAGAGATGGGGGTTGTCTGAAGGACCTTTCACCCCAGGATGGCATAAGAGGCCCGACCATTCCAACTGAAGACCAGGGTGGTGGCTTTCCAAATGTCAGAAGCCGAAGAGCCCCCAAATGTGAGAAGCCGAAGAGCCCCCAAATGTGAGAAGCCGAAGCCTGATGCCAAAGAGCCCCCAAATGTGAGAAGCCGAAGAGCCCCCAAATGTGAGAAGCCAAAGAGCCCCCAAATGTGAGAAGCTGAAGCCCGATGCCAAAGAGCCCCCAAATGTGAGAAGCCGAAGAGCCCCCAAATGTGAGAAGCCGAAGCCCGATGCCAAAGAGCCCCCAAAACGTGAGAAGCCAAAGAGCCCCCAAATGTGAGAAGCCGAAGAGCCCCCAAATGTAAGAAGCCGAAGCCCGATGCCAAAGAGCCCCCAAATGTGAGAAGCCGAAGCCCGATGCCAAAGAGCCCCCAAATGTGAGAAGCCGAAGAGCCCCCAAATGTGAGAAGCCGAAGCCCGATGCCAAAGAGCCCCCAAATGTGAGAAGCCGAAGAGCCCCCAAATGTGAGAAGCCGAAGTCCGATGCCAAAGAGCCCCCAAATGTGGGAAGCTGAAGCCCGATGCCAAAGAGCCCCCAAATGTGAGAAGCCGAAGAGCCCCCAAATGTGAGAAGCCGAAGCCCGATGCCAAAGAGCCCCCAAATGTGGGAAGCTGAAGCCCGATGCCAAAGAGCCCCCAAATGTGAGAAGCTGTAGCCCGATGCCAAAGAGCCCCCAAATGTGAGAAGCCGAACCCCGATGCCAAAGAGCCCCCAAATGTGAGAAGCTGTAGCCCGATGCCAAAGAGCCCCCAAATGTGAGAAGCCGAAGCCCGATGCCAAAGAGCCCCCAAATGTGAGAAGCCGAAGAGCCCCCAAATGTGAGAAGCCGAAGCCCGATGCCAAAGAGCCCCCAAATGTGAGAAGCCGAAGAGCCCCCAAATGTGAGAAGCCGAAGCCCGATGCCAAAGAGCCCCCAAATGTGGGAAGCTGAAGCCCGATGCCAAAGAGCCCCCACAGAGTCATCGGCGTGCGCCTTGACAGGAAAGGCGAGCTGCGAGGGGCTCATACCAGGCGCGCTGCGAGTGGGAGGGGCTCATACCGGGCACGCTGCGAGCGGGAGGGGGGGGATGTACTGAGCTAGTCCACAATTTTTTTGTTTGCAAAATTTCCTGTTGGTGGCAGTATAACCCAAGTCTCTGAATTGCTGTGTCCCTTAATGAAGGAAATTGTCTGCAGTGGCCTCGTTATTTCCCAGAGGAGACGATCTTTATTCCCTTATTAGTGCGGCCCCCTCCCCCCTCCTGACATGATTCTTATTAGTGCGGCCCCCTCCCCCCCTCCTGACATGATTCTTATTAGTGCGGCCCCCTCCCCCCCTCCTGACATGATTCTTATTAGTGCGGCCCCCTCCCCCTCCCCCCAAAAGGATTCTTATTAGTGCGGCCCCCTCCCCCCCTCCTAAAAGGATTCTTATTAGTGCGGCCCCCTCCCCCCATTATTCTTATTAGTGCGGCCCCCTCCCCCCATTATTCTTATTAGTGCGGCCCCCTCCCCCCTCCTGACATGATTCTTATTAGTGCGGCCCCCTCCTGACATGATTCTTATTAGTGCGGCCCCCCCCCCCCCTCCTGACATGATTCTTATTAGTGCGGCCCCCTCCCCCCCCCTCCTGACATGATTCTTATTAGTGCGGCCCCCTCCCCCCCTCCTGACATGATTCTTATTAGTGCGGCCCCCTCCCCCCCTCCTGACATGATTCTTATTAGTGCGGCCCCCTCCCCCCCTCCTGACATGATTCTTATTAGTGCGGCCCCCTCCCCCCCTCCTGACATGATTCTTATTAGTGCGGCCCCCTCCCCCCCTCCTGACATGATTCTTATTAGTGCGGCCCCCCCCCCCCCTCCTGACATGATTCTTATTAGTGCGGCCCCCTCCCCCCCTCCTGACATGATTCTTATTAGTGCGGCCCCCTCCCCCCCCCCCCAAAAGGATTCTTATTAGTGCGGCCCCCTCCCCCCCTCCTAAAAGGATTCTTATTAGTGCGGCCCCCTCCCCCCATTATTCTTATTAGTGCGGCCCCCTCCCCCCTCCTGACATGATTCTTATTAGTGCGGCCCCCTCCCCCCCTCCTGACATGATTCTTATTAGTGCGGCCCCCTCCCCCCCTCCTGACATGATTCTTATTAGTGCGGCCCCCTCCCCCCCTCCTGACATGATTATTAGTGCGGCCCCCTCCCCCTCCCCCCAAAAGAATTCTTATTAGTGCGGCCCCCCCCCCCCCTCCTAAAAGGATTCTTATTAGTGCGGCCCCCTCCCCCCATTATTCTTATTAGTGCGGCCCCCCCCCCCCTCCTGACATGATTCTTATTAGTGCGGCCCCCTCCCCCCCTCCTGACATGATTCCTATTAGTGCGGCCCCCTCCCCCCCTCCTGACATGATTCCTATTAGTGCGGCCCCCTCCCCCCATTATTCTTATTAGCGCGGCCTTCATCCCGCCGTCCTGACAACACAGGAATAATACACGGGCCCAGAATTGCTTTATGGTGATTGAAACGCGTCAGGTGAAGATTGTTTAGTGCAAATGAGTCGGTCTCTCTGGAACGATGCGGCGGAGAGGTGACTGCCGGCCAAACCGCCAACAAGATCGGAATTTGATTAGCAGTTCCACATTAACCGTTTGCAGCGAGAAAACGCCGAGGAGGGAAATTCTTCCTCCCAATTATGTCCGACCAATCACAGAGCAGCATGGCGAGGGGGAGGGGCTGCGAGCAGGAAACTTCTCCACACTGCCCACGCCTCCAATCAGAGCGGTGGCATGATGCACGGACAATCATGATTGGTCAGAACACAGGAGGCGGGACATTCTGGCTCAGTACGGAGGAGGTCCGATTCGGACAGATTTCGGTAGATCCTCCTCCAAAGTGGGCGTGGTCAGCTCGATACTCCGGCATACAGCGGGATGTGATGTGTCTCCGGATTCCCAGGTTCAGCGATGGGCTCATTAAGGCAGGTGGAGGGTGGGGGGTGCAGGAACGTCCCCCGAAGATTGTCACTCCGCCAGGAAAAGCTACAGGAAAGCAGAGACATCATCATATCACCATGACAACACTAAGCCACGCCTCCAGCTGACAACACTCACCTTCCTCTATGAGGAGCCGCCGCCGGGGTCATCCTCGGGGCCAATGGGGTGCAGCGGGATGAGACTCTGAGTCTGTTCCGGGTCTTCCGATGTCCTGAGATACAAAACACCCATCAAGCCACGGGAAGAGGCGCCACCGGGCTGATACACCTACCTACCCCCCCACACCGACCTACCTACCCCCCACACCCACCTACCCGCTCTGAGTCTGTTCCGGGTCTTCCGATGTCCTGAGATACAAAACACCCATCAAGCCACGGGAAGAGGCGCCACCGGGCTGATACACCTACCTACCCCCCCACACCGACCTACCTACCCCCCACACCCACCTACCCGCTCTGAGTCTGTTCCGGGTCTTCCGATGTCCTGAGATACAAAACACCCATCAAGCCACGGGAAGAGGCGCCACCGGGCTGATACACCTACCTACCCCCCCACACCGACCTACCTACCCCCCCCCCCACACCTACCTACCCCCCCCCCCACACCTACCTACCCGCTCTGAGTCTGTTCCGGGTCTTCCGATGTCCTGAGATACAAAACACCCATCAAGCCACGGGAAGAGGCGCCACCGGGCTGATACACCTACCTACCCCCCCCACACCGACCTACCTACCCCCCCCACACCCACACCCACCTACCCCCCCCACACACACACACCCACCTACCCGCTCTGAGTCTGTTCCGGGTCTTCCGATGTCCTGAGATACAAAACACCCATCAAGCCACGGGAAGAGGCGCCACCGGGCTGATACACCTACCTACCCCACACCGACCTACCTACCCCCACACCCACCTACCCGCTCTGAGTCTGTTCCGGGTCTTCCGATGTCCTGAGATACAAAACACCCATCAAGCCACGGGAAGAGGCGCCACCGGGCTGATACACCTACCTACCCCCCCACACCGACCTACCTACCCCCCACACCCACACCCACCTACCCGCTCTGAGTCTGTTCCGGGTCTTCCGATGTCCTGAGATACAAAACACCCATCAAGCCACGGGAAGAGGCGCCACCGGGCTGATACACCTACCTCCCCCCCCACACCGACCTACCTACCCCCACACCCACCTACCCGCTCTGAGTCTGTTCCGGGTCTTCCGATGTCCTGAGATACAAAACACCCATCAAGCCACGGGAAGAGGCGCCACCGGGCTGATACACCTACCTACCCCCCCACACCCACCTACCCGCTCTGAGTCTGTTCCGGGTCTTCCGATGTCCTGAGATACAAAACACCCATCAAGCCACGGGAAGAGGCGCCACCGGGCTGATACACCTACCTACCCCCCCACACCGACCTACCTACCCCCCCCCCACACCTACCTACCCCCCCCCACACCTACCTACCTGCTCTGAGTCTGTTCCGGGTCTTCCGATGTCCTGAGATACAAAACACCCATCAAGCCACGGGAAGAGGCGCCACCGGGCTGATACACCTACCTACCCCCCCCCACACCCACCTACCTACCCCCCCCCCCCCCACCTACCCGCTCTGAGTCTGTTCCGGGTCTTCCGATGTCCTGAGATACAAAACACCCATCAAGCCACAGGAAGAGGCGCCACCGGGCTGATACACCTACCTACCCCCCACCGACCTACCTACCCCCCCCCCACACCTACCTACCCCCCCCCCCCACACCTACCTACCCCCCCCCCCACACACACCTACCATCCTCCCCTCCACACACACCTACTCCACACACACACACACCTACCTACCCGCTCTGAGTCTGTTCCGGGTCTTCCGATGTCCTGAGATACAAAACACCCATCAAGCCACAGGAAGAGGCGCCACCGGGCTGATACACCTACCTACCCCCCCACACCGACCTACCTACCCCCACACCCACCTACCCGCTCTGAGTCTGTTCCGGGTCTTCCGATGTCCTGAGATACAAAACACCCATCAAGCCACGGGAAGAGGCGCCACCGGGCTGATACACCTACCTCCCCCCCACACCGACCTACCTACCCCCCCCACACCCACACCCACCTACCCGCTCTAAGTCTGTTCCGGGTCTTCCGATGTCCTGAGATACAAAACACCCATCAAGCCACGGGAAGAGGCGCCACCGGGCTGATACACCTACCTACCCCCCCACACCGACCTACCTACCCCCCCCACACCCACACCCACCTACCCCCCCACACACACACACCCACCTACCCGCTCTGAGTCTGTTCCGGGTCTTCCGATGTCCTGAGATACAAAACACCCATCAAGCCACGGGAAGAGGCGCCACCGGGCTGATACACCTACCTACCCCCCCACACCGACCTACCTACCCCCACACCCACCTACCCGCTCTGAGTCTGTTCCGGGTCTTCCGATGTCCTGAGATACAAAACACCCATCAAGCCACGGGAAGAGGCGCCACCGGGCTGATACACCTACCTACCCCCCCACACCGACCTACCTACCCCCCCACACCCACACCCACCTACCCGCTCTAAGTCTGTTCCGGGTCTTCCGATGTCCTGAGATACAAAACACCCATCAAGCCACGGGAAGAGGCGCCACCGGTCTGATACACCTACCTACCCCCCCACACCGACCTACCTACCCCCCCCACACCCACCTACCCCCCCCACACACACACACCCACCTACCCGCTCTGAGTCTGTTCCGGGTCTTCCGATGTCCTGAGATACAAAACACCCATCAAGCCACGGGAAGAGGCGCCACCGGTCTGATACACCTACCTACCCCCCCACACCGACCTACCTACCCCCCACACCCACCTACCCGCTCTGAGTCTGTTCCGGGTCTTCCGATGTCCTGAGATACAAAACACCCATCAAGCCACGGGAAGAGGCGCCACCGGGCTGATACACCTACCTCCCCCCCCACACCGACCTACCTACCCCCCCCCCACACCTACCTACCCCCCCCCCACACCTACCTACCTGCTCTGAGTCTGTTCCGGGTCTTCCGATGTCCTGAGATACAAAACACCCATCAAGCCACGGGAAGAGGCGCCACCGGGCTGATACACCTACCTACCCCCCCACACCGACCTACCTACCCCCCACACCCACCTACCCGCTCTGAGTCTGTTCCGGGTCTTCCGATGTCCTGAGATACAAAACACCCATCAAGCCACGGGAAGAGGCGCCACCGGGCTGATACACCTCCCTCCCCCCCCACACCGACCTACCTACCCCCCCCCACACCTACCTACCCCCCCCCCCACACCTACCTACCTGCTCTGAGTCTGTTCCGGGTCTTCCGATGTCCTGAGATACAAAACACCCATCAAGCCACGGGAAGAGGCGCCACCGGGCTGATACACCTACCTACCCCCCCCCCACACCCACCTACCTACCCCCCCCCCCCACCTACCCGCTCTGAGTCTGTTCCGGGTCTTCCGATGTCCTGAGATACAAAACACCCATCAAGCCAGGGGAAGAGGCGCCACCGGGCTGATACACCTACCTACCCCCCACCGACCTACCTACCCCCCCCCCACACCTACCTACCCCCCCCCCCACACCTACCTACCCCCCCCCCCCCACACACACCTACCATCCTCCCCTCCACACACACCTACTCCACACACACACACACCTACCTACCCGCTCTGAGTCTGTTCCGGGTCTTCCGATGTCCTGAGATACAAAACACCCATCAAGCCACAGGAAGAGGCGCCACCGGGCTGATACACCTACCTACCCCCCCCCACACCGACCTACCTACCCCCACACCCACCTACCCGCTCTGAGTCTGTTCCGGGTCTTCCGATGTCCTGAGATACAAAACACCCATCAAGCCAGGGGAAGAGGCGCCACCGGGCTGATACACCTACCTACCCCCCACCGACCTACCTACCCCCCCCCCACACCTACCTACCCCCCCCCCCCCACACCTACCTACCCCCCCCCCCCACACACACCTACCATCCTCCCCTCCACACACACCTACTCCACACACACACACACCTACCTACCCGCTCTGAGTCTGTTCCGGGTCTTCCGATGTCCTGAGATACAAAACACCCATCAAGCCACGGGAAGAGGCGCCACCGGGCTGATACACCTACCTACCCCACACACACACACACCTACCACCCCCCCTCCACACACACCTACCCCCCCCCCCCCACACCCACCTACCCGCTCTGAGTCTGTTCCGGGTCTTCCGATGTCCTGAGATACAAAACACCCATCAAGCCACAGGAAGAGGCGCCACCGGGCTGATACACCTACCTACCCCCCACACACACACCCACCTACCACCCCCCCTCCACACACACCTCCCCCCCCCCCCACACACACACCCACCTACCCGCTCTGAGTCTGTTCCGGGTCTTCCGATGTCCTGAGATACAAAACACTCATCAAGCCACAGGAAGAGGCGCCACCGGGCTGATACACCTACCTATCCCACACACACACACCCACCTACCACCCCCCCTCCACACACACCCCCCCCCCCCCCACACACACACCCACCTACCCGCTCTGAGTCTGTTCCGGGTCTTCCGATGTCCTGAGATACAAAACACTCATCAAGCCACAGGAAGAGGCGCCACCGGGCTGATACACCTACCTATCCCACACACACACCTACCCCCCCCCCCACACACCCACCCCCCCACACACACACACACACCCACCCCCCCCCCACACACACACACACCTACCCCCCCACACACACACCTACCCCCCCACACACCTACCCCCCCCCCCACACACCTACCCCCCCACACACACACACACACCTACCCCCCCACACACACACACCTACCCCCCCCCACACACACACACACACACACACCTACCCCCACACACACACACACCTACCCCCCCCACACACACACACACACCTACCTTGCTGGCCGATGCTTCCGGCATACAAAGGCGAAGATCCTCCGCAAGCCGACCATGACTGGATCCCAGTTGTTATAATGGCAGAGCAACGTCACAATAAAGAAGGAGATGAAGATGGGGAAAGCACCGGCAAAGAACACCCACGAGAAGCTCACCTGCAACAAGACAGACCACGGCTGAAATACCCCGACCAGGGCTGAAATACCCCAACCAGGGCCCGACCACGGCTGAAATACCCCAACCAGGGCCCGACCACGGCTGAAATACCCCAACCAGGGCTGAAATACCCCAACCAGGGCCCCGACCACGGCTGAAATACCCCAACCAGGGCCCCGACCACGGCTGAAATACCCCAACCAGGGCCCCGACCACGGCTGAAATACCCCAACCAGGGCCCCGACCACGGCTGAAATACCCCAACCAGGGCCCCGACCACGGCTGAAATACCCCAACCAGGGCCCCGACCACGGCTGAAATACCCCAACCAGGGCCCCGACCACGGCTGAAATACCCCAACCAGGGCCCCGACCACGGCTGAAATACCCCAACCAGGGCCCCGACCACGGCTGAAATACCCCAACCAGGGCCCCGACCACGGCTGAAATACCCCAACCAGGGCCCCGACCACGGCTGAAATACCCCAACCAGGGCCCCGACCACGGCTGAAATACCCCAACCAGGGCCCCGACCACGGCTGAAATACCCCAGTCAGGGCCCGACCACGGCTGAAATACCCCAACCAGGGCCAAACATTTCAGGGGGTGTAAACTTTTTATCAGGGCCATTTGGGTGATTTATGTTATCATTTAAAAAGGATCCAAAAAAACGGCTTCATGTGGGAAGGCCGTCCACAAGGTTTAGGGGTGTGTCTATGGGAAGGTCGTCCACAAGGTTTAGGGGTGTGTCTATGGGAAGGTCGTCCACAAGGTTTAGGGGTGTGTCTATGGGAAGTCGTCCACAAGCTTTAGGGGTGTGTCTATGGGAAGGCCGTCCACAAGGTTTAGGGGTGTGTCTATGGGAAGGTCGTCCACAAGCTTTAGGGGTGTGTCTATGGGAAGGTCGTCCACAAGGTTTAGGGGTGTGTCTATGGGAAGGTCGTCCACAAGGTTTAGGGGTGTGTCTATGGGAAGGCTGTCCACAAGGTTTAGGGGTGTGTCTATGGGAAGGCTGTCCACAAGCTTTAGGGGTGTGTCTATGGGAAGGTCGTCCACAAGCTTTAGGGGTGTGTCTATGGGAAGGTCGTCCACAAGGTTTAGGGGTGTGTCTATGGGAAGGTCGTCCACAAGCTTTAGGGGTGTGTCTATGGGAAGGTCGTCCACAAGCTTTAGGGGTGTGTCTATGGGAAGGTCGTCCACAAGGTTTAGGGGTGTGTCTATGGGAAGTCGTCCACAAGCATTAGGGGTGTGTCTATGGGAAGGTCGTCCACAAGGTTTAGGGGTGTGTCTATGGGAAGTCGTCCACAAGCTTTAGGGGTGTGTCTATGGGAAGGTCGTCCACAAGGTTTAGGGGTGTGTCTATGGGAAGGTCGTCCACAAGCTTTAGGGGTGTGTCTATGGGAAGGTCGTCCACAAGCTTTAGGGGTGTGTCTATGGGAAGGTCGTCCACAAGCTTTAGGGGTGTGTCTATGGGAAGGTCGTCCACAAGGTTTAGGGGTGTGTCTATGGGAAGGTCGTCCACAAGCTTTAGGGGTGTGTCTATGGGAAGGTCGTCCACAAGGTTTAGGGGTGTGTCTATGGGAAGTCGTCCACAAGCTTTAGGGGTGTGTCTATGGGAAGGTCGTCCACAAGCTTTAGGGGTGTGTCTATGGGAAGGCCGTCCACAAGGTTTAGGGGTGTGTCTATGGGAAGGTCGTCCACAAGCTTTAGGGGTGTGTCTATGGGAAGGTCGTCCACAAGGTTTAGGGGTGTGTCTATGGGAAGGTCGTCCACAAGCTTTAGGGGTGTGTCTATGGGAAGGTCGTCCACAAGCTTTAGGGGTGTGTCTATGGGAAGGTCGTCCACAAGGTTTAGGGGTGTGTCTATGGGAAGTCGTCCACAAGCTTTAGGGGTGTGTCTATGGGAAGGTCGTCCACAAGGTTTAGGGGTGTGTCTATGGGAAGTCGTCCACAAGCTTTAGGGGTGTGTCTATGGGAAGGTCGTCCACAAGGTTTAGGGGTGTGTCTATGGGAAGGTCGTCCACAAGCTTTAGGGGTGTGTCTATGGGAAGGTCGTCCACAAGCTTTAGGGGTGTGTCTATGGGAAGGTCGTCCACAAGCTTTAGGGGTGTGTCTATGGGAAGGTCGTCCACAAGGTTTAGGGGTGTGTCTATGGGAAGGTCGTCCACAAGCTTTAGGGGTGTGTCTATGGGAAGGTCGTCCACAAGGTTTAGGGGTGTGTCTATGGGAAGTCGTCCACAAGCTTTAGGGGTGTGTCTATGGGAAGGTCGTCCACAAGGTTTAGGGGTGTGTCTATGGGAAGTCGTCCACAAGCTTTAGGGGTGTGTCTATGGGAAGGTCGTCCACAAGGTTTAGGGGTGTGTCTATGGGAAGGTCGTCCACAAGCTTTAGGGGTGTGTCTATGGGAAGGTCGTCCACAAGCTTTAGGGGTGTGTCTATGGGAAGGTCGTCCACAAGGTTTAGGGGTGTGTCTATGGGAAGGTCGTCCACAAGGTTTAGGGGTGTGTCTATGGGAAGGTCGTCCACAAGGTTTAGGGGTGTGTCTATGGGAAGGTCGTCCACAAGGTTTAGGGGTGTGTCTATGGGAAGGTCGTCCACAAGCTTTAGGGGTGTGTCTATGGGAAGGTCGTCCACAAGGTTTAGGGGTGTGTCTATGGGAAGGTCGTCCACAAGCTTTAGGGGTGTGTCTATGGGAAGGTCGTCCACAAGGTTTAGGGGTGTGTCTATGGGAAGGTCGTCCACAAGCTTTAGGGGTGTGTCTATGGGAAGGTCGTCCACAAGCTTTAGGGGTGTGTCTATGGGAAGGTCGTCCACAAGGTTTAGGGGTGTGTCTATGGGAAGTCGTCCACAAGCTTTAGGGGTGTGTCTATGGGAAGGTCGTCCACAAGGTTTAGGGGTGTGTCTATGGGAAGTCGTCCACAAGCTTTAGGGGTGTGTCTATGGGAAGGTCGTCCACAAGGTTTAGGGGTGTGTCTATGGGAAGGTCGTCCACAAGCTTTAGGGGTGTGTCTATGGGAAGGTCGTCCACAAGCTTTAGGGGTGTGTCTATGGGAAGGTCGTCCACAAGCTTTAGGGGTGTGTCTATGGGAAGGTCGTCCACAAGGTTTAGGGGTGTGTCTATGGGAAGGTCGTCCACAAGCTTTAGGGGTGTGTCTATGGGAAGGTCGTCCACAAGGTTTAGGGGTGTGTCTATGGGAAGTCGTCCACAAGCTTTAGGGGTGTGTCTATGGGAAGGTCGTCCACAAGCTTTAGGGGTGTGTCTATGGGAAGGCCGTCCACAAGGTTTAGGGGTGTGTCTATGGGAAGGTCGTCCACAAGCTTTAGGGGTGTGTCTATGGGAAGGTCGTCCACAAGGTTTAGGGGTGTGTCTATGGGAAGGTCGTCCACAAGCTTTAGGGGTGTGTCTATGGGAAGGTCGTCCACAAGCTTTAGGGGTGTGTCTATGGGAAGGTCGTCCACAAGGTTTAGGGGTGTGTCTATGGGAAGTCGTCCACAAGCTTTAGGGGTGTGTCTATGGGAAGGTCGTCCACAAGGTTTAGGGGTGTGTCTATGGGAAGTCGTCCACAAGCTTTAGGGGTGTGTCTATGGGAAGGTCGTCCACAAGCTTTAGGGGTGTGTCTATGGGAAGGTCGTCCACAAGCTTTAGGGGTGTGTCTATGGGAAGGTCGTCCACAAGCTTTAGGGGTGTGTCTATGGGAAGGTCGTCCACAAGCTTTAGGGGTGTGTCTATGGGAAGGTCGTCCACAAGCTTTAGGGGTGTGTCTATGGGAAGGTCGTCCACAAGGTTTAGGGGTGTGTCTATGGGAAGGTCGTCCACAAGCTTTAGGGGTGTGTCTATGGGAAGGTCGTCCACAAGGTTTAGGGGTGTGTCTATGGGAAGTCGTCCACAAGCTTTAGGGGTGTGTCTATGGGAAGGTCGTCCACAAGCTTTAGGGGTGTGTCTATGGGAAGGCCGTCCACAAGGTTTAGGGGTGTGTCTATGGGAAGGTCGTCCACAAGGTTTAGGGGTGTGTCTATGGGAAGGTCGTCCACAAGGTTTAGGGGTGTGTCTATGGGAAGGTCGTCCACAAGCTTTAGGGGTGTGTCTATGGGAAGGTCGTCCACAAGGTTTAGGGGTGTGTCTATGGGAAGGTCGTCCACAAGGTTTAGGGGTGTGTCTATGGGAAGTCGTCCACAAGCTTTAGGGGTGTGTCTATGGGAAGGCCGTCCACAAGCTTTAGGGGTGTGTCTATGGGAAGGCTGTCCACAAGCTTTAGGGGTGTGTCTATGGGAAGGTCGTCCACAAGGTTTAGGGGTGTGTCTATGGGAAGGTCGTCCACAAGCTTTAGGGGTGTGTCTATGGGAAGGTCGTCCACAAGCTTTAGGGGTGTGTCTATGGGAAGGCCGTCCACAAGGTTTAGGGGCGTGTCTATGGGAAGGCCGTCCACAAGGTTTAGGGGTGTGTCTATGGGAAGGCCGTCCACAAGCTTTAGGGGTGTGTCTATGGGAAGGCCGTCCACAAGCTTTAGGGGTGTGTCTATGGGAAGGTCGTCCACAAGCTTTAGGGGTGTGTCTATGGGAAGGCCGTCCACAAGGTATAGGGGTGTGTCTATGGGAAGGCCGTCCACAAGGTTTAGGGGTGTGTCTATGGGAAGGTCGTCCACAAGCTTTAGGGGTGTGTCTATGGGAAGGTCGTCCACAAGCTTTAGGGGTGTGTCTATGGGAAGGCCGTCCACAAGGTTTAGGGGCGTGTCTATGGGAAGGCCGTCCACAAGGTTTAGGGGTGTGTCTATGGGAAGGCCGTCCACAAGCTTTAGGGGTGTGTCTATGGGAAGGCCGTCCACAAGCTTTAGGGGTGTGTCTATGGGAAGGTCGTCCACAAGGTTTAGGGGTGTGTCTATGGGAAGGTCGTCCACAAGGTTTAGGGGTGTGTCTATGGGAAGTCGTCCACAAGCTTTAGGGGTGTGTCTATGGGAAGGTCGTCCACAAGCTTTAGGGGTGTGTCTATGGGAAGGTCGTCCACAAGCTTTAGGGGTGTGTCTATGGGAAGGCCGTCCACAAGGTTTAGGGGTGTGTCTATGGGAATGTTTGACCGTTCTTCCAGAAGCCCATTTGTGAGGTCAGGAGCTGATGTTGGACGAGAAGGCCTGGCTCACAGTCTCCTCTCTAATTCATCCCAAAGGTGTTCTATGGGGTTGAGGTCAGGACTCTGTGCAGCTGCAATGGGGCGGAGCCAACTCAATATTGAACCCCCCAGACTAAGACTGGGGGGTCATTAAAGGTCATGTGTGTGTATAGGGGGGTCCCAATACTGTTGGTAATATAGTGTATATATAGAGGAGGGGAAGTGTGTATAGGGGGGTGTCCCAATACTTTTGGTGAGAGATTATATAGAGGAGGGGGAGGGGACGTGTGTATAGGGGGGGGGGGTCCCAATACCTTTGGTGAGAGATTACACACACACACAGGAGATTTGGGGGGGCGTCCCAATACCTTTGGTGAGAGATTACACACACACACACACACACAGGAGATTTGGGGGGGGCGTCCCAATACTTTTGGTGAGATCACACACACACACACAGGAGATTTGGGGGGGGTCCCAATACTTTTGGTGAGATCACACACACACACACAGGAGATTTGGGGGGGGTCCCAATACTTTTGGTGAGATCACACACACACACAGGAGATTTGGGGGGGCATCCCAATACTTTTGGTGAGATCACACACACACACAGGAGATTTGGGGGGGGGGCGTACCTTCTGCATGCAGATATCAGCGATGATGGAGAGGGGGATGGTAAGACTCAGAGCCAGGGTGCCGATCAGAGACGATGTCAGGAAGCAGCCCCTATAATACACAGAGAGCCCCCCGTTATTCCCATGACACTGATTGGGGTCCCCCCATACGGCCGCACACACAGGAGACGCTCAGGACACAGATGTGGGTGTTTGTCGCCATCTGGTGGATAAAAGGCAGAACAGCAAATCATCTAAAAATAAATTTTCTGGATTTTCCGAGTCCCTGGAAAACCGACCAACACTGCCGGGGGGGGGGGGGGGGAGCCAACCGAACCCTCAAATCCACAAAGAAAGGCTTTACTACCGGAGGGAACAAATCACCAAACCAGGGGAGCCCCCCGAAGAACTGGGGCGAGTCTCTAGAAGGAACACAGGAGACAGGAGACCCGTCCACGGCAAGATCACAGGATGGAGAAGAGACCATCAGGAGAAAGTAATCCCAATATAATTAAGCCCGTGGGACACGGAGAGGTGGGGGGACGGCTCAGAGTCTCGGTGGCTCGCAGTCCAGGCACCTGGCAGACTTCATTGTCGGGATGACGCGGTGCCTGGACTGAAATCCGTGATATCAGCAGAGAGCAGACTTCAGCCCGCTGTCTGCTGAAAACAGGTCACAGGAGTGCAAAACAAACTTCTGTCCATAGCGGTCCAGCCAAACGAGCTTCCGCCGTACTTCTCCTTTAAGAGCCGATATTCTACAGCCATGAGGAAAAAGCCGGAGAGAGCTGGCGTGGAGGACTTTGGCCCAGTAGACGTGGCCTGTAGGGTGGAGGGCTATGGCCCAGTAGACGTGGCCTGTAGGGTGGAGGGCTATGGCCCAGTAGACGTGGCCTGTAGGGTGGAGGGCTATGGCCCAGTAGACGTGGCCTGTAGGGTGGAGGGCTATGGCCCAGTAGACGTGGCCTGTAGGGTGGAGGGCTATGGCCCAGTAGACGTGGCCTGTAGGGTGGAGGGCTTTGGCCCAGTAGATGTGGCCTGTAGAGTGGAGGGCTTTGGGCCAGAAGGCGTGGCCTGTAGGGTGGAGGGCTTTGGGACAGAAGACGTGGCCTGTAGGGTGGAGGGCTTTGGGCCAGTAGACGTGGCCTGTAGGGTGGAGGGCTTTGGCCCAGTAGACGTGGCCTGTAGGGTGGAGGGCTTTGGCCCAGTAGACGTGGCCTGTAGGGTGGAGGGCTTTGGCCCAGTAGATGTGGCCTGTAGGGTGGAGGGCTTTGGCCCAGTAGATGTGGCCTGTAGGGTGGAGGGCTTTGGGCCAGAAGGCATGGCTTGTAGGGTGGAGGGCTTTGGGCCAGAAGGCGTGGCTTGTAGGGTGGAGGGCTTTGGGCCAGTAGACGTGGCCTGTAGGGTGGAGGGCTTTGGCCCAGTAGACATGGCCTGTAGGGTGGAGGGCTTTGGCCCAGTAGATGTGGCCTGTAGGGTGGAGGGCTTTGGCCCAGTAGATGTGGCCTGTAGGGTGGAGGGCTTTGGGCCAGAAGGCATGGCTTGTAGGGTGGAGGGCTTTGGGCCAGAAGGCGTGGCTTGTAGGGTGGAGGGTTTTGGGCCAGAAGGAGTGGCCTGTAGGGTGGAGGGCTTTGGGCCAGTAGACGTGGCCTGTAGGGTGGAGGGCTTTGGGCCAGAAGGCGTGGCCTGTAGGGTGGAGGGCTTTGGGCCAGAAGCCGTGGCCTGTAGGGTGGAGGGCTTTGGGCCAGAAGACGTGGCTTGTAGGGTGGAGGGCTTTGGGCCAGTAGACGTGGTCTGTAGGGTGGAGGGCTTTGGCCCAGTAGATGTGGCCTGTAGGGTGGAGGGCTTTGGCCCAGTAGATGTGGCCTGTAGGGTGGAGGGCTTTGGCCCAGTAGATGTGGCCTGTAGGGTGGAGGGCTTTGGGCCAGAAGGCATGGCTTGTAGGGTGGAGGGCTTTGGGCCAGAAGGCGTGGCTTGTAGGGTGGAGGGTTTTGGGCCAGAAGGAGTGGCCTGTAGGGTGGAGGGCTTTGGGCCAGTAGACGTGGCCTGTAGGGTGGAGGGCTTTGGGCCAGAAGGCGTGGCCTGTAGGGTGGAGGGCTTTGGGCCAGAAGCCGTGGCCTGTAGGGTGGAGGGCTTTGGGCCAGAAGACGTGGCCTGTAGGGTGGAGGGCTTTGGGCCAGTAGACGTGGTCTGTAGGGTGGAGGGCTTTGGCCCAGTAGATGTGGCCTGTAGGGTGGAGGGCTTTGGCCCAGTAGATGTGGTCTGTAGGGTGGAGAGCTTTGGCCCAGTAGATGTGGCCTGTAGGGTGGAGGGCTTTGGGCCAGAAGGCGTGGCTTGTAGGGTGGAGGGTTTTGGGCCAGAAGGAGTGGCCTGTAGGGTGGAGGGCTTTGGGCCAGTAGACGTGGTCTGTAGGGTGGAGGGCTTTGGGCCAGAAGGCGTGGCCTGTAGGGTGGAGGGCTTTGGGCCAGAAGGCGTGGCCTGTAGGGTGGAGGGCTTTGGGCCAGAAGGCGTGGCCTGTAGGGTGGAGGGCTTTGGGCCAGAAGGCGTGGCCTGTAGGGTGGAGGGCTTTGGGCCAGAAGGCGTGGCCTGTAGGGTGGAGGGCTTTGGGCCAGAAGGCGTGGCCTGTAGGGTGGAGGGCTTTGGGCCAGAAGGCGTGGCCTGTAGGGTGGAGGGCTTTGGGCCAGAAGGCGTGGCTTGTAGGGTGGAGGGCTTTGGGCCAGAAGGCGTGGCCTGTAGGGTGGAGGGCTTTGGGCCAGAAGGCATGGCCTGTAGGGTGGAGGGCTTTGGGCCAGAAGGCGTGGCTTGTAGGGTGGAGGGCTTTGGGCCAGAAGGCGTGGCCTGTAGGGTGGAGGGTGTGACGGTAGTAGAATGATATCCCCTGTCAAACGTTCCCTTCTTCCCATAAAGAAAATCACCCAATATCCCACGAGGAGGAATATTCCTGGAATCACCCAATAAGCCACACATGAGCCAAGCTTACTGCTGGAACAAGACACTCTTTAATGGCAGCTTGCTGCTGGTATATATGCAGTTTACAAGCTGAATCCTCAATCACAGAACAATGAACTCTCCACCCCCTTTCCACACACAGTGGGGGCTCTCATACAGATTATAGGCAGACACTTCGGCGCCGACTCTGAAGACACATTTCTTTAGATAATGACATCAGTGAAGGTAATTACTAGTTGTAACAGAATACATTATCTAGACAGCTTGGCCCCGCATATAGAAGAGGTAATTACCACAATGAAGCAATCAGAATACTTAACATGAGCCCCTTATCTAATCACAGTAAACACAGGTTTCCTTCACACACACACACACACACACAATAGATCAATTACCCTTTCAAATAGGGAGCTGGCTGAGGAAGGGACATTAACATTTCAACAGAGGAATGAGTCACACCTGAAATCACCTGTTACCTCTAACACACACACAATTACTAGCAGGGAGAATTACACTGAAGCATATCCTTCACAGAGGGCTTTGGGCCAGAAGGTGTGGCCTGTAGGGTGGAGGGCTGTGGGCCAGTAGATGTGGCCTGTAGGGTGGAGGGCTTTGGGCCAGTAGACGTGGCCTGTAGGGTGGGGGGCTTTGGGCCAGTAGACGTGGCCTGTAGGGTGGGGGGCTTTGGGCCAGAAGGCGTGGCCTAGTAGAAGTGGCCTGTAGGGTGGAGGGCTTTGGGCCAGAAGGCGTGGCCTGTAGGGTGGAGGGTTTTGGGCCAGTAGATGTGGCCTGTAGGGTGGAGGGCTTTGGGCCAGAAGGCGTGGCCTGTAGGGTGGAGGGCTTTGGGCCAGAAGGCGTGGCCTGTAAGGTGGAGGGCTTTGGGCCAGAAGGTGTGGCCTGTAAGGTGGAGGACTTTGGCACAGTAGACGTTGTGAAGGACTTTTATGCAATTGCCTATATGCTTCAGTTTAATTCTCTCCCTGCTATTTTAATGTCTGTGTGTTATGTGTAGAAGGTGATTTCATGTGGACTCATCCCTCTGCATAACAGACTGTTGAAATGCTAATGTCCCATCCCCAGCCAGCTCTCTATTCTAAAGGGTAATTGATCTATTGTGTGTGTGAAGAAGACCTGTGTTTACCCTTAAGAGATGTGTATTGTATCGTCAGGCTAAATGATTAGATAATTGACTCATGTTAATTATTCTGATTGCTTTGTTGTAGTAATTAACTTCACTGATGTCATTATCTAAAGAAATGTGTCTTGTCAGGGTCGGCACCAGAGTGTCTACCTATAATCTGTATGGGAGCCCAGTGTGTGAAAGGGGGTGGAGATTTCATTGTTCTTTGATTGATGATTAGCTTGTAAAACTGTATATAACTAGCAGAATGCTGCCATTAAAGAGTGTCTTGTTCCAGCATTAAGCTTTGGCTCATGTGTGGATTATTCAGCGATTCCAGGGATTCCTACTCGTGGAATATTGGGTGATTTTCTTTTATGGGAAGAAGGGAATGCTTGACGGGGATATCATTCTAATACCGTCACAACTGGTTGGCAGCAGCGGGATTTTCCCTTCTACTCTCCTTTACACCCGGATTCCAAGCAGACACTGGGAACAGTGAATAGAAGGCTGGTACACCCGGCTTTAAAGAAATACACTGAAAGAACTACTGGAAGTTCGTGGAAGGATTGCTAGCAACAAAACCAAGCAGGTCATCATAGCAGAATTAATGGAGCAAGACCAGGAGAACTTGGTTGCAGCAACGCCAGCAGTACAAGAGATGGAGACACCAGTGATTCAGGAAGAGGAATCGCCAGCCAACAAAGTAATGAGAGAGAAGCTAGCATGGTTCGATCCGAACCCAACGGCGGATGTGGTGCTGAAAGTGATGGACCTGTTAGTGAAGGAGGCTAAACAAATAAGAGACGCAGAACTACAGAAGGCTAAAGAAATAAGAGACGCAGAACTACAGGAGGCTAAACAAATAAGAGACGCAGAACTACAGGAGGATAAACAAATAAGAGACGCAGAACTACAGAAAGATAAACAAATAAGAGACGCAGAACTACAGGAGGCTAAACAAATAAGAGACGCAGAGCTACAGGAGGATAAACAAATAAGAGACGCAGAGCTACAGGAGGCTAAACAAATAAGAGACGCAGAACTACAGGAGGATAAACAAATAAGAGACGCAGAACTACAGGAGGATAAACAAATAAGAGACGCAGAACTACAGGAGGATAAACAAAAAGGAGACGCAGAACTACAGGAGGCTAAACAAATAAGAGACGCAGAACTACAGGAGGATAAACAAATAAGAGACGCAGAACTACAGGAGGATAAACAAATAAGAGACGCAGAACTACAGGAGGATAAACAAAAAGGAGACGCAGAACTACAGGAGGCTAAACAAATAAGAGACGCAGAACTACAGAAGGATAAACAAATAAGAGACGCAGAACTACAGGAGGCCACAGACTCAGAACAACTATGCACCATGACGTGCGCGCGCACGTAAGGACGTGAGGACGCGTCACGCGTCACGCTCTCGGGTGAGGAGGAAGAGCTATGGGAGAGTCGGGAGGAAGGACGGACTGAAGCAGGAGAGGTGGCGACGTCCCCCCGGGTACACTTAGATGCCACAGAGCGGTCCGGTCGGCACTCCGGGGGAACGGCCGGGATCGTGAAATTCCGTCGCACCGAGAGCAGGGATCTGCGGCCTGCCACCCTGAGCCGTAGCCCGCCGCTGCATTAGGAGACAAAGCTGCAGACCGAGAGGGACAGCGGATGCTCAGGGAGGACGGCACCAGCTGACTTCACCCCCCCCAGCTAACCTGCACACCAGACCAGGGACATGAGTATAATGAGCCAGCAGCATTAAGCTGAGCTCCGGGAAAAACGCCAGCACCTTCCCTAACGGACCCAGGAGACATGAGGTATACTCTATGATTTTTTTGAACTGTGACCAAATATGTCTTAGGAAGAATTGGAGATATGGAGATTTGAAGGGACTGTAATCATCGGATCTCTGGAAACTTTTATGCCTAAGAGGAGATACTCAGGCTGGCTGTGGGGGAAAATTAACGGTGTTTTACTTGCTGCATGTTTCCCTATTTTTTTATTTTTTTTCTATGAGAAGTTGTGCCTAAATAGGGATAAGACACGGTTGTTAATTTCACTGGGGTCATTCAACCTGTAAGTTGGAGGGGGGCAGAGAAAAATCCTCCATTTGTTAACAGGAGGATTAAAATAGGGAGGGAACTGGGACTTATAACCGATAACAGACGCCTGCACTAAACATAAAGACAGATAAAACCATAGCTGTAAAAAGGTAGAACAGGCAAACCTGCAAACTTATATCAACATATTCTGTGCCTATTGCCCCGTATCATATATCACATCTTCATACTATATCACTTTAAAGTGGGAGACATCTTTTAGCATACCTCAGGTTGCCGTTGACTGAAGGACTTTCATAAATATCCCTCTCCCAGAGAGACCTAGGAGTCCCCCCCCTTGGAGCGAGACCGGGAGTCCATATTTTTTTTTTCTTTCCCTTTTTTCCTTTCTTCCTTTAAAAAAAAAAAAAAAAACCCAATCCGAAAGAAGGGGGTAAAGGGAAGAAGGATGTAAAATCTCTTCTTGTCCCTCTTGTTAAAAACCCCTATAGTGAACGTTGAATAGGGGTGCACGTGCAAAACTTACTCTCCTAGCTGAGGTGACTACCATTTCCCCTAGAAATTAGACCGGGGGACACCCTAATTCCACTATTCAATCATATGAAACAGAGGATTGGCCCTATGAGAAGGGGGGAGATGAAGGATTAAGTTCTAAAATAAAGGAAACGGCAAAAGGGGAAATAAATCTGGAAAATTGCTGGGAAACCCTGCTCAGGACTATAAGATCACTAGATACCCTGTATAAAAGGGGATAAACACATTGAAAGGGGGAAGGAAGAGGAGAGAAAGAGAAGAGGGGAGAAAGGAAAGAGGGGAAAAAAACTACACTACAAAACTTCCAGGAGGGATTGTACCCAGTATCTCATATGGGCTACCTCCATTCACATTAAGACCGCTGTTTTCCTGCGGGAAACTAAAAGGTCAAGCTGGGGAAGAGAATCAGAAGGAAAAAAATCGACATGAGCAGAATGACAAGCAGATCCACAAAAGGGGGACCCCCCACCACCCCAAGTAACATAACAGCAACAAGCTCAATAAGACCGTTCATGACTAGAGGAGAAAGCCCACGAGCTCTTGGAGCCCAGGGGGTAACAAAACAACAACAACAAGTAAACAAAGCGAAAAAGACTGAAAATAAGAAAGCCCAGAGCGAAACTTCAAGAGAAACATCCCTGGAACTAAGAGATGAAGGGTCCTCAGGAGGAGGACTGGAGGACAGCGAGAGGGAGGAACAAAGGTCAGACGCTCGGCCTCTCTCAAGGGGAGAAATGGCAGAGATGCTGCAAAAAATGGAAAACACGATAATGGGCGAAATACAGAATCTGCGGACCGACCTCGGCCATATGCTCTCCAGACTGGAATCATCAGAGGAACAAGTAGAGAAACAAGAGCAAGATTTAAACTTATTAAAAGATCAGATCACACAGATACAGCTACAACAGAGGCATACGCTCTATAAATTGGAAGACCAGGAGAACAGAAACCGGAGACAAAACCTGAGGATAAGGTTATTACCAGAGAAGAAAGGAGAGGACCTCAGGAAAATATCACAGACGATATTTAATTTACTATTGGGAAGACCGGCAGATAACCCAATTATGATTGAAAGGGTACACAGAGTTGGAAATCCGAAAAGAACGTCCCCAGAGCGAACCAGAGATGTTATAATAAGGTTCCGATACTATGAAGACAGGGAAGAAATCTGGAGGAAGCTGAGGGGACATCCCCCATTAGTTTTTGAAGGGGTGAATCTTCAGATCTTCACCGACGTGGCCCCTGAAACTTTGGCAAGAAGATGGCTGTTAAAACCGCTCCTGAAACAGATGATGGATCTGAATATCAAATACACTTGGGGGTTCCCCGCCTGTTTAATTGGGACAAGAGAGGGAAGATCGGCAATACTGAGATTCCCCGAGGATTTAAACGAGTTCTGTAGGAAACTGGACATTCGGGTGCCCGATCTCCCGGGCTGGAGTTGAGGGGAGAAGTGGAGTGAGAGAGGGGGCTCTATTTAGAGACCCCCTCCCACTCTGTCCCTTTCTTTTCCAGCCTGGTCGGTCTTTAGATACAATATATATTCTTTTTTTTTGTTTTCAGACCCTTTCCGTTTATTCCGGATGGTTCCCTTGGTCGGCTTTGTTCCTTTCTTTTTGATTTCTTTTTGATTTTTTCTTTCTTTCTTTTCCTTTCTCCCCCTTTTTCCTTCGGGACCCGAGAGGGTTCCCGGGGGATAGGGGGGAGATAGGTGTAACCGACCCTCCACCCCCTCTATCCAAAAGATAGGGGAGAGGGAGGAAAATCCCAAAAAAAACCTCACCCAAAGTGTTCTGAACCAAGACATGGTAGTTGGTTCAGGGGCCTTTAATAGGCCAAATGGGGAAGTGGGAGGAGGGGAGGGGGGAGGGGAGAAGGGGGGGGAAAGGTTAGAGGGGGGAGAGGGGGGAGGGAAGGTCGATACCCCGTCTCACCCAGACAACCAGAAGAGAGCGTAACTAATAGAAAGGAAAATTGTAGACCCAGCCTTTGGGACGATGGAAGGAAATATTATAAATCACGAAGATGCCAGTAATTAAATGCCTCTCATATAATGTAAAGGGTCTAAATAGCCCTTCTAAGAGACATAAGGTGTTAAAGGAATTAAAATACTATAGGACAGATATCGCTTTCCTACAAGAAACCCATCTTACACTAGGATCAAATACAAGGATATACTCACCTGACTTCCCTACTTGGTTTTATGGGGACACCATCTCCAAGAGGGCCAGAGGAGTAGCAATCGGGTTAGCTAAAGGAACTAGATTTGTACTAACAGATAGACTAACAGATCCGGAAGGGAGATTCCTCTTTCTGAGAGGGAAGTTGGAGGAGGAAGAGTATACCCTTGCAAACGTGTATGCGCCTAACACTTCCCCGTTGAAATACTTTTTGGGAATATTGGGGAAATTAAAAGATTATAGTAGGGGAAAGATAATACTAGGAGGAGACCTAAATTTCGGCATGGATCCGAAAGTCGATAAGTCACATCAAACATCAGAAACGCAGGGTACACAATTAAGAAAAGTTAAAGAAAGTTTACATAGAAGTCAGTTAGTAGACACATGGAGGATCTTCAACCCAAACCAGCGAGACTACACTTTTTTTTCTCAGGTACATGGCAGCTACTCTCGAATCGACCACATCTTGGTTGACCATAGAATACTGGAGGAGGTGGTCGAGACGAGAATAGAGCCCATGACGATCTCTGACCACGCGCCCATTAGTATATCAATAAACATTGTATGCAATCAAAGGCCCTACCAAAACTGGAGATTAAATGAAGATCTATTGATCGAAGAGAAAAGTATAACTAGGGTTAAAAAAGAACTAGAAGAATATTTTAAGATAAATGAGACAGAGGAAATCTCGGCAGCAACCCTATGGGACGCCCACAAGGCAGTGATTAGAGGGGTCTTGATCTCGGAAGGAGCAAGGAGAAAAAAGGAAGCGATCAGTAAAAAAGTAAAACTAATAGACGAGATTTTCAACTTAGAGCAAAAGCATAAGAAAGATGGAAAGCAACAAGATCTATACTTGGCCCTAGTCAATAAACGAAACGAACTTAAAGATCTCATAGATCAAGAAACAAAAAAGGAATTCAACTTAATAGCAAGGGAGAGATACAGGTGGGGAAATAAAACAAGTAAACATCTGGCACGGATGGTGAAAAAAAAAAAAATCAAGGAACTATATCGACAAAATTAAAAACGATAAAGGGGAGGTATTACATACAACAAAAGATATCGCCGAAACATTCAGACTATACTACGAAAAACTATACTCAGTAAAACAAAAGAACTGGCAGAAAGGAGAGAAAGAAAATAAGATCGCAACTTTTTTAAAAGAGGCAAGACTTTCAAAAATTAGTCAACTAGAGGCCGAGGAGATAGATAGACCAATCACAGAAAATGAAATCAAAATAGCATTAACAAGCTCAGCCTCAGGCAAAAGCCCAGGCCCAGATGGCTTTACAGTAATGTATTACAAAAAATGTAAGGAGATATTATTACCAAGGATATGCCAGTACTTTAATGGCTTGGGGAAAAAATACAAACTAAGTAAGGAGGCCTCCGAGGCAACCATCACTGTCATCCCAAAAGAAGGTAAGGACATCGGGAGCTGCTCGGGCTACCGACCGATATCCTTGCTTAACACTGACATAAAATTGTTTGCAAGGGTATTGGCCGGGAGAGTTAGGCAGGTAATGACTAAACTGGTACACCCAGATCAGACGGGTTTTGTTCAAGGGCGAGAGGGGAGAGACAATGGAGTAAGAACACTTCTGATAATCCGGAGATTGAGAGCAATGGGATCCCCAGGCCTACTCCTGTCGATAGACGCAGAGAAAGCGTTCGACAGGGTAGACTGGGGATTTATGCTTGCTACCCTAAAGGATATGGGGTTTGGCCAGGGGATGATGAACTGGGTGGATACCCTATATCAGTCCCCTATGGCCAAAATAAAAATAAATGGTAGTCTTTCGCAAACATTCCAAATGAGAAATGGAACGAGGCAGGGGTGCCCCCTGTCACCATTGCTGTTCGTGATATCAATGGAACCATTCCTAGCCAAGATCCGTAATTGCCAAAAAATAAAAAGGGATCAAAATAGGAGAAGAGGAACATAAGCTCGCAGCTTTTGCGGACGATGTCCTCTTCTATTTAACAGAACCCAAAACATCAATCCCTAATTTATTAAACTTATGCAATGAATATGGGGAATTTTCAAACTTGAAATTAAATATCACTAAAACAGAGATCATGAGTATAAACATAAGAAAGATAGAAGAAAAACTCCTGAAAGAGAATTATCGCTTTGCTTGGGTAAGGGAACTTAAATATCTGGGGATTCTGTTAGCTAAATCAATCAAAAAAACTTATGCGATAAACTTTATCCCACTGTTAAACGAAATTAAGAAAGAAACAAAAAGGGTGGAAAACAGAGCAATATCGTGGATAGGACGAATCAATTACTGCAAAATGGTTATCATGCCCAAGATCTTATACAAATTTCAGATGATCCCTATAGCTCTACCAGGAAGGCTGCTCTCAGCCCTTAATAAACTAATTATGAATTATATATGGAAAAACAGGAAACATAGGATATCACTCCAGACATTAAGACAACCAAAAAAGAAGGGAGGGCTTGCTGTTCCAGATGTTAGGAGATATCACGAGGCGGTTATGTTAACAAGAGTGGTGGAGTGGGCCAGAGTCAACACAGAAAAAAGGTGGGTAAGCTTAGAAAACGAATTAACACAGGTAAGGTTGGATAAGATTATATGGAACCCCCCCCCCAATTTAGGACACTGGATATTAATGCACATGAGATAACAAAAAATGCACTCAAAATATGGGACACAGTCTATAAAAAAATTGTGAAGGAATATAATTCACCCCTCATAGCACTGAAGAATAACGATTACTTTGCACCGGGTAAGACACAAGTAGGGGGTCACTGGATTAAAAAAGACACGGCACAACTAAGGGATATAATGAACGGGGATCACATTAAAACACTGCAGGAGTTAAAACTTAATAAAAATTTAATGGAAATCAATGAATGGAGGTACCAGCAGCTAAACCACTTCATTCAAGATCTCCCACACCCATTGAGATCAGAGGATCAGTTGTCGGAACTGGAAAAAATTTGTACGACAGAAAGAACCAAAGGAACCATTTCTATACTAAACAAGATTCTACTGAAGATAGGAGAGCGGAGTTTACCTCCATTCATTGAAAAGTGGGAAAGGGAATTGGGCTCACAGCGAGATAAGGCTACAATAGAGAAAATGTTGACTCTGACACACTCTTCCGCGGTAGATAGCCGCACGGCGGAAATGTGCTTCAAATGTATCGCCGGGTGGTACATGACACCGGACAAATTAAAAAGATTTAATGAAGAGCAGACAGGGGATTGCTGGAGGGGTTGCGGATCACCAGGAAATATGGCTCACCTTTGGTGGGAATGCCCAAAGATAAAAAAGTACTGGGAAAATATATTGGGTTGTGTGGAAGAGATCACAATGAAAAAGATAAAGATGGACCCATGGGTTGTCCTATTCCATGGGGGAGAAGAAGGCATAAAAAGGTATAGGGAAACACTTACACCGCATCTCTTAAACGCCGCCAAGAGATTAATCCCAAGGAGGTGGCAAGATACAGAGTGCCCCCAAACCTGGGAATGGATTGATGCGGTCGAAGAAACATACAAAATGGAAGAATTGAAAGAGGGCTTAGAGGGTAATAACATATTACAAAGCACAAAATGGGAAAATTGGAGGACCTTTAAGAGATCATGGAGTTACGCAGAAAAGTTAAGGGAAGAAACCTAAAAGATTCCCTAGAAGAAAATTAGAAAGAACTAGAGGTTTCAGAGTACGTCTAGGGTGAGACGGGGGGGGGGGAGGGGAGGGGAAGGGGGGTAAAAATTTGGAAGGATATACTTTTGATGTCTCCCTCTCTCTGTTACTCTCTAAGCAGATAGAGTAAACATACCCGTATATACACTCATATAAAAAAAAAAAAAAAAAAAAAAGACTCACATATAGAAAAGCGACACTAATGATGCGAAACCAAATTAGAGATGCAATGGGCTGGCACGCAGAACATGAGCATTAAATATGCACTCTATGAGGTAGAGTCTGAAGTGAAAAGAAAGAAAAAAAAAAAAAAGAACTACAGGAGGCTAAACAAATAAGAGACGCAAAACTACAGAAGGATAAACAAATAAGAGACACAGAACTACAGGAGGATAAACAAATAAGAGACGCAGAACTACAGAAGGATAAACAAATAAGAGACGCAGAACTACAGGAGGATAAACATATAAGAGACGCAGAACTACAGAAGGATAAACAAATAAGAGACGAAGAACTACAGAAGGCTAAACAAATAAGAGACGCAGAGCTACAGGAGGATAAACAAATAAGAGACGCAGAACTACAGGAGGATAAACAAATAAGAGACACAGAACTACAGGAGGCTAAAGAAATAAGAGACGCAGAACTACAGAAGGATAAACAAATAAGAGACGCAGAACTACAGGAGGATAAATAAATAAGAGACGCAGAACTACAGGAGGATAAACAAATAAGAGACACAGAACTACAGGAGGATAAACAAATAAGAGACGCAGAACTACAGAAGGATAAACAAATAAGAGACGCAGAACTACAGGAGGATAAACATATAAGAGACGCAGAACTACAGGAGGATAAACAAATAAGAGACGAAGAACTACAGAAGGCTAAACAAATAAGAGACGCAGAGCTACAGGAGGATAAACAAATAAGAGACGCAGAACTACAGAAGGATAAACAAATAAGAGACGCAGAACTACAGGAGGCTAAACAAATAAGAGACGCAGAACTACAGAAGGATAAACAAATAAGAGACGCAGAACTACAGGAAGCTAAACAAATAAGAGAGACGCAGAACTACAGAAGGATAAACAAATAAGAGACGCAGAGCTACAGAAGGATAAACAAATAAGAGACGCAGAACTACAGGAGGATAAACAAATAAGAGACGCAGAGCTACAGAAGGCTAAAGAAATAAGAGACGCGGAGCTACAGAAGGATAAACAAATAAGGGACGCAGAACTACAGGAGGATAAACAAATAAGAGACGCAGAACTACAGTTAAAACTGGCAGCAGTCCAACAAGCAGCCGCACCTTCTCCGAACAGTGAGTACAGCACAGCAGACACAAGGAAGATTCCGTTTAGCGCTTTTAAAGCTTTTGATGAAAAGGACTGTGAAATTGATAACTACTTGGCGGATTTTGAGCGACAATGTAACCTGCACCGAATAGCTAGAGGAGAGTGGGTTGCAATATTGTCAGGCAAACTGTCAGGCAAAGCTTCTGATGCTTTCCGGACTGTGCCAGATCAGGATATCCATAGCTACGCCAGGGTTAAAGAAGTGCTCCTGGCTCGTTATGCAGTAACCCCAGAGTCCCACCGACAGAAGTTCAGGGACTCACGCAAAACCACGGAAGACTCTTACGCGGAATGGGCATGCCAGTTATCCCTGTCGGCCTCTAACTGGGTTAACAGCAGCCAGGCCACCACCGCAGAGGACATTTTGCAACTAATGCTCCTGGAGCAATTTTACAATCACATCCAGACGGATGTCAAAGACTGGGTGAGAGATCGCAGGCCCATGACTCTACCAGAGGCCGCAAAGTTGGCGGATGAATATGCGGATACTCGCAAGACGAACCAGGTCACACCACAGGTACAACCTCCACGACCAACGGCGCCCTCACACCCACCAGCCGCTAGATACCAACCTCCTAACAGACCGGTGACATCTAGCCCTCGCTATCCACGCCAGGAGGACAACGAACAACGCTGCTTCCGGTGCAAACAGCTGGGTCACTTCAAGCAGATTTGCCCCATGAACGACAACACCAGGTCAAATTGGTCTCAACCTGGGTACCGCCCACCAGCAGCAGCCCATTGTGTAGACTCGGCTTGGGATCCCCAGGAGCTGGGTCAGGAAGAACCATTGGGCACCCCTTACGAAGTCCTCACGGTACAATCTGTTATTACGGACAACAGGGAACACCATTGTCAGCTAGTCATGGGCGACAGCCATGAGCCGGAGGGGCCCTGGAGGGAGCTGGGCAGAAAGAGGCACCGCCGGCCACCCTCCAAGAAGAAGAGGTCCTGGAAGCCGTATAACAAGCTGACCTGGGAGGAGAAGAAGCGACTGGAGGAGAGGGAGTCGCAGCGGGCGTCCCAGATGCGGGCCGAGATGTTCGCCAAGGGCCCACCGGTGGCCCCTTACACCACCACCCAGTTCCTGATGATGAAGTACCATGTGGAGAGCCTGCAGGACATGAGCAAGCAAGAGCTGATCCGTGAGTACATAGAGCTGGAGGAGTGCATAGGCCGCATGGAGGAGGAGAACAACCGCCTGAGGTCACAGCAGGCCGACCCCCCCAGGCTCCATGAACTGGAGATGGAGCTGGAGAAGCTCAAAGAGGAGAACCGGCGGCTGCGGAGGGAGCAGGGGGTGGCTGACCCTATGGGGCACTGATTCCCCCCCCCCCCGGACTCTGAGCACCAGTGCTACAGCATTTCAACAAATATCAATTTTTCTTTTTATGAATCTCCTGTGATTGTCACTTCAGAGCCATAACCTGCCCCTCCCATAGCGGGACACCTAGACGGCGGCGCACAGACCCATTCGCCGTCTTCACACTGACTTCTGGTGACTCTGCAGATCGCACAAAGACTTGGGGACTGACCGGCGTGTGATCTGACGACCCGGTGCCACACCTTACCTTTATGGCCGGGCTTTCACTCTCATCCCCGATCACAACCCCTTGGTGTGGCTTAACCGGGTTTCAGGGGACAACGCCCGTTTGCTACGCTGGAGCTTGGCCTTACAGCCCTATGACTTTGCGATTCATTATCGCCCAGGCAAGCAAAACGGGAATGCCGATGGATTGTCACGCCAAACGGAGTTAACCTCGGACTAAAAGCTCTGAACCCGTCAACCCTACTGGACCAGGGAAGGTCCAACCGAGTTGCCGGAGCAGGGAGAAAAAGGGGGGCCATTGTGAAGGATGCTTCAGTGTAATTCTCCCTGCTAGTAATGTTGTGTGTGTGTTACAGGATTTCAGGTGTGACTCACTCCTCGGCTAACAGGCTGTTGATATGGTAATGACCCTTCCTCAGCCAGTCCTATTTCAAAGTCTATTGTGTGTGTGTGAAGAAGCCCTGTGGTTACTGTTTACTGTGCTTAGAAGTGGCTCATGTTAATTATTCTGATTGCTTAATTGTGGTAATTATCTCTTCTATATGCGGGGCCAGGCTGTCTAGATAATGTATTCTGTACAACTAGTAATTACCTTCACTGATGTCATTATCTAAAGAAATGTGTTTTCAGGGTCGGCTCCGAAATGTCTGCCCATGATCTGTATGGAAGCCCCAGTGTGAGGAGGGGGCGGAGATTTGTCATTGTAACAGTTTTGGAAATTACACCACGTGTGTTATACCATTAAAGTCTGTCTTGTTCCAGCAGTAAGCTCTGACTCATGTGTGGCTTATTGGGTGATTCCAGGAATATTCCTCCTCGTGGAATATGGGGTGATTTTCTTTATGGGGAGAAGGGAAGACTTTGACGGGGATATCATACCAATACCGTCACAGTCACCAATTAGAAGTCTTATAAAGGAAGTGCCGATCGGCGATACTTACCAGAGCCAAAGGAACTCGGAGAGCACGGTGCCCACAAGGCCATTGATCACCAGATAAATCCACACCAGATTATTAGGAAATTCAAAGGCTTCGATCTTCGTGTAATGGAGCAAGAAAAAGCCGGGCCACAGCAGGAGGAGATTAAAGAGTCCAACAAATCCTGCAACACCAAAAGGACAAAGATCATCAGAACCGGAGGAGAAGCCCGACACACACAGAGAGGATGGGAGGAGAAGCCCGACACACAGAGAGACTGGGAGGAGAAGCCCGACACACAGAGAGACTGGGAGGAGAAGCCCGACACACAGAGACTGGGAGGAGAAGCCCGACACACACAGAGAAACTGGGAGGAGAAGCCCGACACACACAGAGAGGATGGGAGGAGAAGCCCGACACACACAGAGAGGATGGGAGGAGAAGCCCGACACACACAGAGAGGATGGGAGGAGAAGCCAGACACACAGAGACTGGGAGGAGAAGCCCGACACACAGAGAGACAGGGAGGAGAAGCCCGACACACACAGAGAAACTGGGAGGAGAAGCCCGACACACACAGAGAGGATGGGAGGAGAAGCCCCACACACAGAGAGACTGGGAGGAGAAGCCCGACACACACAGAGACTGGGAGGAGAAGCCCGACACACAGAGAGAAACTGGGAGGAGAAGCCCGACACACACAGAGAGGATGGGAGGAGAAGCCAGACACACAGAGACTGGGAGGAGAAGCCCGACACACAGAGAGACAGGGAGGAGAAGCCCGACACACACAGAGAAACTGGGAGGAGAAGCCCGACACACACAGAGAGGATGGGAGGAGAAGCCCGACACACACAGAGAAACTGGGAGGAGAAGCCCGACACACAGACTGGGAAGAGAAGCCCGACACACAGACTGGGAAGAGAAGCCCGACATACAGAGAGACTGGGAGGAGAAGCCCAACACACACAGAGACTGGGAGGAGAAGCCCGACACACACAGAGAGACTGGGAGGAGAAGCCCGACACACAGACTGGGAAGAGAAGCCCGACACACAGACTGGGAAGAGAAGCCCGACATACAGAGAGACTGGGAGGAGAAGCCCAACACACACAGAGACTGGGAGGAGAAGCCCGACACACACAGAGACTGGGAGGAGAAGCCCGACACACACAGAGACTGGGAGGAGAAGCCCGACACACACAGAGACTGGGAGGAGAAGCCCGACACACACACACAGAGACTGGGAGGAGAAGCCCGACACACACAGAGACTGGGAGGAGAAGCCCGACACACACACACACAGAGACTGGGAGGAGAAGCCCGACACACACACAGAGACTGGGAGGAGAAGCCCGACACACACACAGAGACTGGGAGGAGAAGCCCGACACACAGAGAGACTGGGAGGAGAAGCCCGACACACACACAGAGACTGGGAGGAGAAGCCCGACACACACACAGAGACTGGAGGAACAACAACCAATAGGATTTGCCCTTTTCCCACCTAACACAAATATGATTGATTGTTGTGAAACAGACTTAATGTCCAATTCTTTCAAAGACAAAACTTTATACGTCACTTACCAAAAAACATGGGAATGTCCAACTTATCCTCGCGATCGACGTTCCTCTTTATCATAACGATGTAAACGGCGTAGAGCAGAGCGCCGAGCAACGACCACAGGGAGCCTGATAGGAGGAGAGACCGAGTACTATACACAGAGATCTGATAGGAGGAGGAGAGACCGAGTACTATACACAGAGATCTGATAGGAGGAGAGAGACCGAGTACTATACACAGAGATCTGATAGGAGGAGAGACCGAGTACTATACACAGAGATCTGATAGGAGGAGAGACCGAGTACTATACACAGAGATCTGATAGGAGGAGAGAGACCGAGTACTATACACAGAGATCTGATAGGAGGAGGAGAGACCGAGTACTATACACAGAGATCTGATAGGAGGAGAGAGACCGAGTACTATACACAGAGATCTGATAGGAGGAGAGACCGAGTACTATACACAGAGATCTGATAGGAGGAGAGACCGAGTACTATACACAGAGATCTGATAGGAGGAGGAGAGACCGAGTACTATACACAGAGATCTGATAGGAGGAGAGAGACCGAGTACTATACACAGAGATCTGATAGGAGGAGAGAGACCGAGTACTATACACAGAGATCTGATAGGAGGAGAGACCGAGTACTATACACAGAGATCTGATAGGAGGAGAGAGACCGAGTACTATACACAGAGATCTGATAGGAGGAGAGACCGAGTACTATACACAGAGATCTGATAGGAGGAGAGACCGAGTACTATACACAGAGATCTGATAGGAGGAGAGACCGAGTACTATACACAGAGATCTGATAGGAGGAGAGAGACCGAGTACTATACACAGAGATCTGATAGGAGGAGAGACAGAGTACTATACACAGAGATCTGATAGGAGGAGGAGAGACCGAGTACTATACACAGAGATCTGATAGGAGGAGAGAGACCGAGTACTATACACAGAGATCTGATAGGAAGAGAGAGACCGAGTACTATATACAGAGATCTGATAGGAGGAGACACCGAGTACTATACACAGAGATCTGATAGGAGGAGAGAGACCGAGTACTATACACAGAGATCTGATAGGAGGAGGAGAGACCGAGTACTATACACAGAGATCTGATAGGAGGAGAGAGACCGAGTACTATACACAGAGATCTGATAGGAGGGGGAGAGACCGAATACTATACACAGAGATCTGATAGGAAGAGAGAGACCGAGTACTATATACAGAGATCTGATAGGAGGAGACACCGAGTACTATACACAGAGATCTGATAGGAGGAGAGAGACCGAGTACTATACACAGAGATCTGATAGGAGGAGACACCGAGTACTATACACAGAGATCTGATAGGAGGAGAGAGACCGAGTACTATACACAGAGATCTGATAGGAGGAGGAGAGACCGAGTACTATACACAGAGATGTGATAGGAGGAGAGAGACCGAGTACTATACACAGAGATCTGATAGGAGGAGAGAGACCGAGTACTATACACAGAGATCTGATAGGAGGAGAGAGACCGAGTACTATACACAGAGATCTGATAGGAGGAGAGACCGAGTACTATACACAGAGATCTGATAGGAGGAGAGACCGAGTACTATACACAGAGATCTGATAGGAGGAGAGAGACCGAGTACTATACACAGAGATCTGATAGGAGGAGAGAGACCGAGTACTATACACAGAGATCTGATAGGAGGAGAGAGACCGAGTACTATACACAGAGATCTGATAGGAGGAGGAGAGACCGAGTACTATACACAGAGATCTGATAGGAGGAGAGAGACCGAGTACTATACACAGAGATCTGATAGGAGGAGAGAGACCGAGTACTATACACAGAGATCTGATAGGAGGAGAGAGACCGAGTACTATACACAGAGATCTGATAGGAGGAGAGACCGAGTACTATACACAGAGATCTGATAGGAGGAGAGACCGAGTACTATACACAGAGATCTGATAGGAGGAGAGACCGAGTACTATACACAGAGATCTGATAGGAGGAGAGACCGAGTACTATACACAGAGATCTGATAGGAGGAGAGACCGAGTACTATACACAGAGATCTGATAGGAGGAGAGACACCGAGTACTATACACAGAGATCTGATAGGAGGAGAGAGACCGAGTACTATACACAGGGATCTGATAGGAGGAGAGACCGAGTACTATACACAGAGATCTGATAGGAGGAGAGACCGAGTACTATACACAGAGATCTGATAGGAGGAGAGACCGAGTACTATACACAGAGATCTGATAGGAGGAGAGACCGAGTACTATACACAGAGATCTGATAGGAGGAGAAACCGAGTACTATACACAGAGATCTAATAGGAGGAGAGAGACCGAGTACTATACACAGAGATCTGATAGGAGGAGGAGAGACCGAGTACTATACACAGAGATCTGATAGGAGGAGAGAGACCGAGTACTATACACAGAGATCTGATAGGAGGAGAGACCGAGTACTATACACAGGGATCTGATAGGAGGAGAGAGACCGAGTACTATACACAGGGATCTGATAGGAGGAGAGACCGAGTACTATACACAGAGATCTGATAGGAGGAGGAGAGACCGAGTACTATACACAGAGATCTGATAGGAGGAGGAGAGACAGAGTACTATACACAGAGATCTGATAGGAGGAGAGACCGAGTACTATACACAGAGATCTGATAGGAGGAGGAGAGACAGAGTACTATACACAGAGATCTGATAGGAGGAGAGACCGAGTACTATACACAGGGATCTGATAGGAGGAGAGACCGAGTACTATACACAGAGATCTGATAGGAGGAGAGAGACCGAGTACTATACACAGAGATCTGATAGGAGGAGAGAGACCGAGTACTATACACAGAGATCTGATAGGAGGAGAGAGACCGAGTACTATACACAGAGATCTGATAGGAGGAGACACCGAGTACTATACACAGAGATCTGATAGGAGGAGAGAGACCGAGTACTATACACAGAGATCTGATAGGAGGAGAGATAGACCGAGTACTATACACAGAGATCTGATAGGAGGAGACACCGAGTACTATACACAGAGATCTGATAGGAGGAGAGAGACCGAGTACTATACACAGAGATCTGATAGGAGGAGAGACCGAGTACTATACACAGAGATCTGATAGGAGGAGAGAGAGACCGAGTACTATACACAGAGATCTGATAGGAGGAGAGAGAGACCGAGTACTATACACAGAGATCTGATAGGAGGAGAGACCGAGTACTATACACAGAGATCTGATAGGAGGAGAGACCGAGTACTATACACAGAGATCTGATAGGAGGAGGAGAGACCGAGTACTATACACAGAGATCTGATAGGAGGAGAGACCGAGTACTATACACAGAGATCTGATAGGAGGAGAGAGACCGAGTACTATACACAGAGATCTGATAGGAGGAGGAGAGACCGAGTACTATACACAGAGATCTGATAGGAGGAGAGACCGAGTACTATACACAGAGATCTGATAGGAGGAGAGAGACCGAGTACTATACACAGAGATCTGATAGGAGGAGAGAGACCGAGTACTATACACAGAGATCTGATAGGAGGAGGAGAGACCGAGTACTATACACAGAGATCTGATAGGAGGAGAGAGACCGAGTACTATACACAGAGATCTGATAGGAGGAGAGAGACCGAGTACTATACACAGAGATCTGATAGGAGGAGAGAGAGACCGAGTACTATACACAGAGATCTGATAGGAGGAGAGAGACCGAGTACTATACACAGAGATCTGATAGGAGGAGAGAGAGACCGAGTACTATACACAGAGATCTGATAGGAGGAGAGAGACCGAGTACTATACACAGAGATCTGATAGGAGGAGAGACCGAGTACTATACACAGAGATCTGATAGGAGGAGAGAGACCGAATACTATACACAGAGATCTGATAGGAGGAGAGACCGAGTACTATACACAGAGATCTGATAGGAGGAGGAGAGACAGAGTACTATACACAGAGATCTGATAGGAGGAGAGACCGAGTACTATACACAGAGATCTGATAGGAGGAGGAGAGACAGAGTACTATACACAGAGATCTGATAGGAGGAGAGACCGAGTACTATACACAGGGATCTGATAGGAGGAGAGACCGAGTACTATACACAGAGATCTGATAGGAGGAGAGAGACCGAGTACTATACACAGAGATCTGATAGGAGGAGAGAGACCGAGTACTATACACAGAGATCTGATAGGAGGAGAGAGACCGAGTACTATACACAGAGATCTGATAGGAGGAGACACCGAGTACTATACACAGAGATCTGATAGGAGGAGAGACCGAGTACTATACACAGAGATCTGATAGGAGGAGAGAGAGACCGAGTACTATACACAGAGATCTGATAGGAGGAGAGACCGAGTACTATACACAGAGATCTGATAGGAGGAGAGACCGAGTACTATACACAGAGATCTGATAGGAGGAGAGACCGAGTACTATACACAGAGATCTGATAGGAGGAGAGACCGAGTACTATACACAGAGATCTGATAGGAGGAGAGAGACCGAGTACTATACACAGAGATCTGATAGGAGGAGAGAGACCGAGTACTATACACAGAGATCTGATAGGAGGAGAGACCGAGTACTATACACAGAGATCTGATAGGAGGAGAGACCGAGTACTATACACAGAGACCTGATGGGAGGAGAGAGACCGAGTACTATACACAGAGATCTGATAGGAGGAGAGAGACCGAGTACTATACACAGAGATCTGATAGGAGGAGGAGAGACCGAGTACTATACACAGAGATCTGATAGGAGGAGGAGAGACCGAGTACTATACACAGAGATCTGATAGGAGGAGGAGAGACCGAGTACTATACACAGAGATCTGATAGGAGGAGAGACCGAGTACTATACACAGAGATCTGATAGGAGGAGACACCGAGTACTATACACAGAGATCTGATAGGAGGAGAGAGAGACCGAGTACTATACACAGAGATCTGATAGGAGGAGGAGAGACCGAGTACTATACACAGAGATCTGATAGGAGGAGACACCGAGTACTATACACAGAGATCTGATAGGAGGAGAGAGACCGAGTACTATACACAGAGATCTGATAGGAGGAGAGACCGAGTACTATACACAGAGATCTGATAGGAGGAGAGACCGAGTACTATACACAGAGATCTGATAGGAAGAGAGAGACCAAGAGTACTATACACAGAGATCTGATAGGAGGAGAGACCGAGTACTATACACAGAGATCTGATAGGAGGAGAGAGACCGAGTACTATACACAGAGATCTGATAGGAGGAGGAGAGACCGAGTACTATACACAGAGATCTGATAGGAGGAGAGACCGAGTACTATACACAGAGATCTGATAGGAGGAGACACCGAGTACTATACACAGAGATCTGATAGGAGGAGAGAGACCGAGTACTATACACAGAGATCTGATAGGAAGAGAGAGACCAAGTACTATACACAGAGATCTGATAGGAGGAGAGACCGAGTACTATACACAGAGATCTGATAGGAGGAGAGAGACCGAGTACTATACACAGAGATCTGATAGGAGGAGAGACCGAGTACTATACACAGAGATCTGATAGGAGGAGGAGAGACCGAGTACTATACACAGAGATCTGATAGGAGGAGAGACCGAATACTATACACAGAGATCTGATAGGAGGAGGAGAGACCGAGTACTATACACAGAGATCTGATAGGAGGAGAGACCGAGTACTATACACAGAGATCTGATAGGAGGAGAGAGACCGAGTACTATACACAGAGATCTGATAGGAGGAGAGAGACCGAGTACTATACACAGAGATCTGATAGGAGGAGAGACCGAGTACTATACACAGAGATCTGATAGGAGGAGAGACCGAGTACTATACACAGAGATCTGATAGGAGGAGAGAGACCGAGTACTATACACAGAGATCTGATAGGAGGAGGAGAGAGCGAGTACTATACACAGAGATCTGATAGGAGGAGAGAGACCGAGTACTATACACAGAGATCTGATAGGAGGAGAGAGACCGAGTACTATACACAGAGATCTGATAGGAGGAGAGACCGAGTACTATACACAGAGATCTGATAGGAGGAGAGAGACCGAGTACTATACACAGAGATCTGATAGGAGGAGAGACCAAGTACTATACACAGAGATCTGATAGGAGGAGGAGAGACCGAGTACTATACACAGAGATCTGATAGGAGGAGAGACCGAATACTATACACAGAGATCTGATAGGAGGAGAGAGACCGAGTACTATACACAGAGATCTGATAGGAGGAGAGACCGAGTACTATACACAGAGATCTGATAGGAGGAGAGAGACCGAGTACTATACACAGAGATCTGATAGGAGGAGAGACCGAGTACTATACACAGAGATCTGATAGGAGGAGGAGAGACCGAGTACTATACACAGAGATCTGATAGGAGGAGAGACCGAGTACTATACACAGAGATCTGATAGGAGGAGAGAGACCGAGTACTATACACAGAGATCTGATAGGAGGAGAGACCGAGTACTATACACAGAGATCTGATAGGAGGAGAGACTGAGTACTATACACAGAGATCTGATAGGAGGAGAGACCGAGTACTATACACAGAGATCTGATAGGAGGAGAGACCGAGTACTATACACAGAGATCTGATAGGAGGAGAGAGACCGAGTACTATACACAGAGATCTGATAGGAGGAGAGAGACCGAGTACTATACACATAGATCTGATAGGAGGAGAGACCGAGTACTATACACAGAGATCTGATAGGAGGAGAGACCGAGTACTATACACAGAGATCTGATAGGAGGAGAGAGACCGAGTACTATACACAGAGATCTGATAGGAGGAGAGAGACCGAGTACTATACACAGAGATCTGATAGGAGGAGAGAGACCGAGTACTATACACAGAGATCTGATAGGAGGAGGAGAGACCGAGTACTATACACAGAGATCTGATAGGAGGAGAGAGAGACCGAGTACTATACACAGAGATCTGATAGGAGGAGAGAGACCGAGTAATATACACAGAGATCTGATAGGAGGAGAGACCGAGTACTATACACAGAGATCTGATAGGAGGAGAGACCGAGTACTATACACAGAGATCTGATAGGAGGAGAGACCGAGTACTATACACAGAGATCTGATAGGAGGAGAGACCGAGTACTATACACAGAGATCTGATAGGAGGAGAGAGACCGAGTACTATACACAGAGATCTGATAGGAGGAGAGACCGAGTACTATACACAGAGATCTGATAGGAGGAGAGAGACCGAGTACAATACACAGAGATCTGATAGGAGGAGAGAGACCGAGTACTATACACAGAGATCTGATAGGAGGAGAGAGACCGAGTACTATACACAGAGATCTGATAGGAGGAGAGAGACCGAGTACTATACACAGAGATCTGATAGGAGGAGGAGAGACCGAGTACTATACACAGAGATCTGATAGGAGGAGAGACCGAGTACTATACACAGAGATCTGATAGGAGGAGAGAGACCGAGTACTATACACAGAGATCTGATAGGAGGAGAGAGACCGAGTACTATACACAGAGATCTGATAGGAGGAGAGAGACCGAGTACTATACACAGAGATCTGATAGGAGGAGGAGAGACCGAGTACTATACACAGAGATCTGATAGGAGGAGAGAGACCGAGTACTATACACAGAGATCTGATAGGAGGAGAGACCGAGTACTATACACAGAGATCTGATAGGAGGAGGAGAGACCGAGTACTATACACAGAGATCTGATAGGAGGAGAGACCGAGTACTATACACAGAGATCTGATAGGAGGAGAGACCGAGTACTATACACAGAGATCTGATAGGAGGAGAGAGACCGAGTACTATATACAGAGATCTGATAGGAGGAGAGAGACCGAGTACTATACACAGAGATCTGATAGGAGGAGAGAGACCGAGTACTATACACAGAGATCTGATAGGAGGAGAGACCGAGTACTATACACAGAGATCTGATAGGAGGAGAGAGACCGAGTACTATACACAGAGATCTGATAGGAGGAGAGACCGAGTACTATACACAGAGATCTGATAGGAGGAGAGACCGAGTACTATACACAGAGATCTGATAGGAGGAGGAGAGACCGAGTACTATACACAGAGATCTGATAGGAGGAGAGACCGAGTACTATACACAGAGATCTGATAGGAGGAGAGACCGAGTACTATACACAGAGATCTGATAGGAGGAGAGACCGAGTACTATACACAGAGATCTGATAGGAGGAGAGACCGAGTACTATACACAGAGATCTGATAGGAGGAGAGACCGAGTACTATACACAGAGATCTGATAGGAGGAGAGACCGAGTACTATACACAGAGATCTGATAGGAGGAGGAGAGACCGAGTACTATACACAGAGATCTGATAGGAGGAGAGACCGAGTACTATACACAGAGATCTGATAGGAGGAGAGAGACCGAGTACTATACACAGAGATCTGATAGGAGGAGAGACCGAGTACTATACACAGAGATCTGACACAAGAGAGGGAGGGGGGGAGAGGACACAAGAGAGAGGAGGGGGGGGGGGAGAGGACACAAGAGAGAGGAGGGGGGGGGGGGAGAGGACACAAGAGAGAGGAGGGGGGGAGAGGACACAAGAGAGAGGGAGGGGGGGAGAGGACACAAGAGAGAGGAGGGGGGGGGAGAGGACACAAGAGAGAGGAGAGGGGGGAGGACACAAGAGAGGGCGTGGGGGACACAAGAGAGGGAG